>NC_089742.1:94049359-94226859 GCF_040412425.1 Macrobrachium rosenbergii
TCATCGAAGGTCGAGGCTGTCTAGAAGTTCCCCACCCCTACCTCCATCAGGGCCGTACAAGAATTCCTCGGAATGGTCGACTACTACAGGAGATTCAGCCCCGGGGATCGCACACACCATGGCCCCGCCTGATGGCGGTCCTCAAGGGTCGTCCAAAGACCTTAGTGTGGGGCCCCGACCAGCACAAGGCCTTCCTCCTGATGAAGGCTGCCCTCGCCAAGGCAACATCTTTGGCCCACCAGGACCCCAACACTCCCCTCCAGCTGACGACGGACGCCAGCAACGTCGCCTGTGGAGCCGTCCTGGAACAAGTCATCAGCGGGACCCCTCAGCCCATCGCCTTCTTCAGCAGGAAGCTCAGCCCCACAGAGTCCTGCTACAGCACCTTCAACTGGGAACTCTTCGCAGCATACCAGGTGGTACGTCACTTCAAGTTCCTCCTGGAGGGAAGGCCCTTCACGATTTGGACTGACCACCAGCAGCTGGTCCACGCCTTCATGAAGCTGGGGGAAGCATGGTCCTCTAGGCAGCAGCAGCACCGCGCGGCCATCGCGGAGTTCACCTGCACCATCAAATACCTCCCTGGCAGGAAGAACCGAGTAGCCTACGCCCTCTCGAGGATCAAGATCGACGCAGTGCAGCTCGGGATCGACTACGAGGACCTTGCCTACTGCACAGCCATCACGTCGCTGAAGTGGGAGGACGTGCCCCGCGGCCCTGCTCTGCTGAGCGACATGAACACTGGCCGCCCCCGCCCCCTGCTGCCCGCCTCCCAACGTCAGCTGGTCTTCAACGTCATCCACGGCCTGTCCCACCCCGCTGGAAGGACGACGGCCAGGCTACTCACAGAGAAGTTTGCCTGGCACGGCATACGAAAGGACTCGATGGCCTGGGCAAGGCAATGCATGTAGTGTCAGGCCAGCAAAGTAAGCTGGCACACCGAGTCTGGGGTGGGCAAGTTTCCCCAGCCAAAGAGATGCTTCGGGCACATCCACGTCGACGTAGTGGGCCCTCTTCCCCCATCAGGAGGAGCAAGATACCTTCTAACAGTCGTCAACGGCGCCACCAGGTGGCCCGAAGCTATGCCCATGGAAGAAGCCACCCCCAGTGCATGTGCAGAATCCCTCCTCTCCAGCTGGATTAGCCGGTTCGGTGTCCCGGACCACATAACGACAGGCAGAGGTCCCGCTTTCCTATCCGAGCTTTGGACTGCACTGGTACGCCTGCTGGGGACCACTCATCAACACACCACTGCCTACAACCCCGCAGCCAACGGAATGGTGGAAAGGTTCCACAGGTCCCTGAAGGCATCCCTCATGGCTCGTTGCACCTCCGAGAATTGGGAGTACCAGCTGCCCTGGGTCCTTCTTGGATTGAGAACTGCCCCCAGAGCCAACGGCGACCCCTTCCTCAGCAGAAAAAATCTACAGGGAGACCCTGGTAGTCCTGGGGGAACTGTCGCATAGCAACACAAGAGGCTCCGTGACTGGGTTGGGAAGTTCGCCTCCTGCCAGAAGACAAACACCAACAGGACGTCCCCCCTTCATACCTCCCGGTCTGTCCTCCGCCACCCACATCTTCTTCAGAGACGACGCCGTGCAGTCACCATTAACCAGGCCCTACAGAGGACCTTTCCTTGTGCTCGAAAGGGACAAAAAGGCATTCCGGGTAGCCGTCCATGGAAGGGAAGACTGGATATTGGTAGACTGCCTCAAGCCTGCATTTCTGGAGGAGGACATCGGGGGCGGTTCCCAAAGCTTCCTGTGCACAGGAAAACGTCATGGGCATCCCCGGAAAACCCCGAAACCAAACAGAGGGGCTCCCCAACACACCATTCCAGAGGGCGCCGGGGAAGGCGACCACCCCCTCCAGTTGACATCGAGAAAGTGGAGCCCCCTCCATCGCCCCAGCAGATACCTGCTTTGATCAGACTTTACCTACATTTTGGGGGGGTGGTATTGTAAAGTCCCCACTGAACGTGTTCTCTGTAATGAACATCCTGTTTTCTGCAGTGCGGTGTATATGTGACAGAGTATTTTTGTAAAAGACCAGACATTGTTAATCATTATGTTTTCTGTATGTACCTGTCCTGTTTTGTAGAGAAATAGTTTGACCTCAGGTCACCTGTAAATCTTTGTACCTGCAGTCTCTGCGTTATACGCAGATGTCCACACATCGCTTTGTAAGTGGATCGCTTCATCAATAAACTAGCAGTACTAGTCTTCCTGCTCATTATTTCGCGCCTCTCTCACAAACCACCTCCCTTACAAAAATATGGTATTGTTCCCACTTGATTTAGTCTTTTTCGGATCTGACATTAGTACTCTGACTGTTGGGTCTAGACAGATCATTTACACATAACATGTGAATGACAGCAACTCATTAAGCTAATGATAGTACAATTGCTGGATATAGTTTGTTGAAAAATGTACTTGAAAACAATAGTCCTGGGTGTCCGTGAAAAGTATCATTTCCTATTACCTGATGCTGTCGTACTTTCCTCGTCTATATCGTTGGCCATCTAGCCACTTTGACCAACGATACAGACTCGTAAGGTACGACAGCATCAGGTAATGGGAAATGATGCTTTTGCATGAATACTCCCGTTTCATTTTTGAACTGAGAATAACAGTGAATTAAATAAATTTGGTTGTTTTACTGTATGATACTAGAACCAGTTCCTGGCAGGTACCTCTTTACGAGAAGAATGTTGTGGCGCCAGTTTTAGTAACTATAATCAATCAATTACGAGTAGAATACTACTCTACCCTGTTGATTTAGTTTAACTGATATCACACCATACTGGAAATTGTTTTTATTGACTGGCCTCCCCTGCACTTATTGATGAACATTGGTTTCTTTACCATATGCTCTGCTTCACAACGTTCGTGGAATGAAATGTTCACAGGATGACCCAAACCTTTGCACCTCATCCCCTTTTAATAAATATCCCCACCTACCCCATATTTGATAGCATTTGATTTTGCAATTGGGGATTTAACCTTCCTTGAAAATTTGCAATACAGAAGCTTTGCTTCAAATCGCTCCAAAGAGAAATAATATATATAAAACAATGTCTGTTATTCAGGTGTGTTATCAAATAAGTAATCTCAAACAAACTGATATGCTTTTTTTTTTTTACTCTTTGCCGCCTCATCAGTAAAGCATTTCAGGATTTTTTGATAATCAGACATGTACTACGTATCTAGTTCCATGAAACACTCGTCGTCGTATCTGTTTTGATCTTCAGCTGATACATTTTCCAGCTGTTTCTTGTCAGAGATTAATGCCTCAGCAAAAAAAAAAAAATATTGGAAACCGGGAAAGTGATGCAATATTATCTGACTTTTACAGATTCGGAATGATCGTAAAATTCATGAAAATCAATAGATTTCGACTATTTTTCTGCTGAAATCTGTTGCTTCAGATATATTTGCGTTAGATGTAGTTGGTTTCCTGTGTCATAAAAGTGGTGGTTCACATTTCAGCTGAAATTTTTCATAGGTTTTAAAGGTTTTACATTAATATCACACGGAAACCTATGAGTCACCCGGGATAATATTATTTTTCGGATTATTACTGTGCTGCAGTCAATGTTTTTCACCTGTTTTGTGTAACATTTATAAAAAAAATAAATTGTCTTTTTTTATTTTTTTCAGAATGAAGACTATTCGTCGGACATGGGAATAAATGCGCACTCCTTTATGGGAAAGTAAATAAAGTACAACAGTAGCGAAGACAATATATATATATTTTCTAAAAAAAGAGGCTTAAAGAGTCGAGAGGCATATCTGATTACAGAAATGCCTCGTCTTCCTAAGCGCAAGTTGAATGGTCAAGTATAGAAGACAAATCCAACGGAGGAGGAGGTGGTCAGTTCTGCGTCAGTAATGAAATTGTTGACCAGAATATTTTCACTTTGGTCACATTTTCATAAATACCTATCAAATCTCCTTAGTTATTAAACTAACTGGATACCAGTTTAATTCAACTAACATTTAAGAATCCAACAGTTCTAGAAATGCGGCTCTCCAGATTGAGTTTGGAGTGAACTGAATAGGTTTTTCATAACAATGAAAACTGACGGAGATTCATTTTGAAGCCAAGGGCAAAGATTTGTCTTTCTAAAGGGCTATTCAAATCTAACGATATCATTAACAAGTAACTTGCCTAACAATTCTGGAAACACAACCTAAAGGACATAACCCCAATGCCATTGTGGTTGACACGCACTTCCATCTGGACAGAAGACTGGAAACTATCCCAAAAGTATGCAAGGTGAGGGCGTTGGGGGAAGGTTAGCGACCTGGGTTGCTGGTGTTCTTGGAGTGTGGGCTGGTTTGGCAGCCCTGGGATCACTTGTTGCTGCTACTATGTTTCCCCAGTGGGCATTAGTCCGGGAGCCCATAGTTTTAGCAGAGAGTCCAAGTCGCTCTATAGACTTTGCAGAAGACGGATTAAAAGAGAACGATCATACGCAAGCTCTTCAACCCATTGTTACAACTGTTACGTTCAGACTGGGTCTATGGACTGCTTGCCCGCACATCAACACTACAAACCTTCAGTTATGTAAGTTCATGTAATATATCTCTGAATAGTATTTGATCTGGATTAGAATCTTTCTCTTCCCTTTGCTTTACATATTCATATCCACGGTAATGTTTTCCATTTGACCCCTTTCCCCAGCACCAAAATTTCTGTTTTGAAGCCTCCACTCGAATATTAAATTTTCTTTGTTCATTGTCTTTATTTTGTCTCTTATATTAAATCTAACATTTAAATAAAAATGGCAAATATTATTAGTAGAAGACTTATCACAGAGTGCATCAAAAAAGACTTTTGAATCAAGAATTATTTTACAGAATAAACAGTTGGAAATATGTGGAACAACTTTTGAGTGTACTGGGTCTTTCTTTGTAGCTTGTGCTATTTCCTTGGCTGTAATAGGTAAGTTATATGCAGAAATTAAAAGAACACTACTATCATGTTCTTCTGGTGCCTTGTCTACAGGCAGTCTCGACAAAACATTTGCATTTCCCCATCTTTGATGTTATAATCGTATGCAGCTAATGTAATTGCCCAACATTGTAGTCATGCAGTTACTAACGTTAGTAGGCTTGCTTTTGGACCTAAAATCACCAACAATGGTTGTGGTCTGTAACTAGTGTGAAATTTTTTCTACCATAAAGATACATATGGAACTTCCTTACTCCATACATTAGTGCTAATGCTTCTTTTTCAATTTGTGAATAGTTTCTCTCTGCCTTGTTTAATACTCTAGAGGCAAAAACAATAATACTGCACCTAAACCTATGTTTGAAGTGTCACAAACCAACTTTACTGGCAAATCCATTTGATATTGTACTAGGAATATGGGTGAAGTATAGAGCGTCAATCACTGAAGTGACGATCTCCCTGCAGAGCTTGTGACCTCAGGCGGCCATACTGAAAGGTCTCGGTCCAACTCATAGTTCTATACTTTATTATTATTATTTTTATCTTTTTTACTATTATTATTATCTTATTATTATTACTATTAATGTTATTATTATTTTACTGTTGTTATTATTATTATTACAAAAACAGGTTGGTCTAAGCACTCCAACCATTGTGGTCAAGGCCAAAGTATCTGCTGTTGGATCTAAGCAGTGTTTAGCATAAATGGTTCCTGAAAATTACAGGCCTTTCTTTGCATAGAGTCACTAAACAGTAATGTACAATCACTAAACACTAACATTCGCAATACACTTACACTCACTAAACACTCACACTTACTATGCACTCACACTCACTAAACACATGCACTTACTATACACTCACACTCAATAACACTAAACACTCACTGAATTCTCAACACTCACTAGGCACTCACTATACACTAAACGCTCACTAAACACTCATAAAACACTAAACACTCACTAAATACTCACTGTGCCACAAACACTCAGTAAACATTCACTAAATACTCACTTAATCCTAAACACTCATCAAACACTAAACACTCACTAAGCATTCACTAAGCACCCACTATACACTAAACATTCACTAAGTACTCACTATACACTAAACACTCACTAAACATTCACTAAACACTCACTATGCACTAAACACTCGCTAAACCCTTGTAAAGTCCCTGCTGAGCAGGTTTTCTGTGGTGACGACCCGTTTTCTTTGCTTCACCTAGGATCGCCGCTCCTGGGTAACGGGTCACGCAAAATTCAGACATACCCAATCAAACAAATTGTTTTATGTAAATATTTACTTGCTACCAAATTGTATGTTATGTGTTCCTTCTTTCAGGTATCAGAATGTATTCAACTCTGCTATTGCTCATTTGTGTAACTCAAAGTGCTTTTGTTTGTTGTATTTATTACCAATTGTTATTGGCCTCAGGTCACCCTTGTTCCCATTGTATTCCTTGGCATGACGTCAGTCCACCTCTATATAAACTGCCAGTGTCCACAATAAAGTAGCAGTAACTTTATCTTTCTCGTTTCTTTGACACCTCTCAAAGTGGTGACCCTGGAGTGGTTCCCGGAGCCATTAGCAGACTCACACGGCAACTTAGTCTTAGCTCCAGGAACTGCCCATGCCCCTAGTGGACTAATTATGGCACTGTAACCAGCGTTCGGGCGTGCTGACTCTCGTCGGCAAATCACCAGCGTCATTAACGGACTCACACGGCGCGCTCCCAAGTGTGTATTGATGCGAGTATTCCACTCCAATGAAGAGGGCAATAGCGAGCATGGACGCGGACATCCCCTCCCTTGTTCAGTTAACCGTAAACCTCGCGGATTCAGATGTTTACCTCCCACCCATATCACCCGCGCCCCTCCCTGGGCCGAGGCTCTCGCGTTCCTCCACACTGCTGCCGCGCCCCGCACGCTGCCTGCCCGACGCCCTGTCCCGCAGGTCAAACAAAAGCTGCCCTCGCCACAAAGCTGCCGCCTTTCACTCAGGAGAACCCATCAGCGTGGCTGTTCAGGGTCGAGGGTCAATTCAGGCTGGCGGAATTCACGGACGAAGTGCTACAAGCCGACATAGTGATAAACGCCCTACCGGAGGAGGTCTACAGGAAACTCGTCCCGTGGGTGTCCGCCGCACACCCCCTCACCTACCGCCACCTGAAAGCATCCCTACTTGAGACTTGCTCCCTGCCGGTCGCCGAGAGGGCCGCCCACGCCCTCGACCTCATCATCAACCCACGGCAGGAACAGAGCGTCATGGAGTCGTGGGGCATGGTACAGGATCTCCTCATCCTCCCCGCCACCGACAGCAGCAGTAAGCAATCCAAAATAAGCCTGTCGCGGGAGATTCTCCTCCGTCAGCTCTTCCCGGAGGTTCGTACTCAGATCCTAAAGCCCTACACCATGCCCCTTGAGGTCTTAATCCGCATGGTGCAGCAGCTGACCGACACCGCAAAGGCAGCAAAGCGGGCATCAGCGCCTGCACACCGCATCAGTTCCATTCAGCAGGAGGAGGGCGCAGAGGAGGAGATAGGAGCCGTCACCAGAAGGCGGCCACCATACCATCACAGAGGGAACCCACCGGGCCTTTACTACTACCACCAGCAGTACGGCAAGGATGCCCGGAACTGCCAACCCCCGTGCTCATTCACCCGCCCAAAAAACGGGGGAGGTGGCAGCCAACAGAACAGGCCACCATGGCAACAGAGGAACCCAGGAGCCCAAAGCCATTAGGCTTCTATGTCCTCGACACCATCTCCGGCAAGATGTTGGTTGACACAGGAGCCGTCAGATCAATATTTCCGCTGTCCAAGGAGGACCGCAAGAGCTCACTGGATCCGGCTGCCTTCCTGACGGCCGCCAATGGGTCCCTATCTCTCCTACGGCACCAGACTCCTGTCGTTCTCCATACTTGGCCGGAGGTATTCCTGGGACTTCGCCGTTGCGGACGTAAGGACCCCACTCCTGGGCGCAGATTTCCTCGCCCACTTCAGGCTGGCAGTCGACGTTGGTTGCAAGCCTCTTCTCAACACCGACTCCTGCTGCCAGTCCCTCCCGTTGACAACGGGACCCAGCGCACCTGTCATCTGCTCCGTCGCCCCCCACCAGTACACCCAGCTGCAGAAGGAGTTCCCTGATGTATTCAGGCCTGAGCTCTGTCAGGTCCCTGGGGTCCCAGCAAAACATAGCATCTCTCACCACATCAAAACGAAGGGGCCCCCTACACACGCAAGGTTCTGGAGGCTTCCCCCGCGGCGTCTTCAGGAAGCCAAGAACGCCTTCGCCTAAATGGAGCAAATGGGAATATGCAAAAAGGCTGCCAGCCCGTGGGCCTCTCCTCTCCACATGGTGCAGAAATCGGACGGCTCCTGGGGACCCTGCGGTGACTACAGGTGACTCAACCTCGCAACTGAACCTGACCATTACCCCCTGCCAAACATGCAGGACCTCACAGCCTCCTTCCACGGGGCCAAAATATTTTCTAAATTGGATCTTCTAAAATCTTACTTTCAGGTACCAGTTGCTCCAGAGGATATCCCGAAAACCACCATCATCACACCTTTCGGGTCCTATGTCTTTGCCTTCTCCACCTTTGGGCTGAGGAACGCGGGGGCAACCTTCCAGCGGCTGATGGACAGCACCCTGGTGGACCTGAAGTTATGTGTCTGCTACGTGGATCATATCCTTATCTTTTCCAGGTCCCATAAAGAGCACCAGAGGCACATCCGGGCAGTCCTGCAGTGCCTGCAAGAGAATGGCCTCGTCATCAGGTTTGACAAGTGCACCTTCAGCGTCGAGAAAGCTGACTTCCTAGGCCACGAGATATCCCCGGATGGTGTCCGCCCGCTCACATCAAAGGTCGCAGCTGTCACCAGGTTCCCCGTCCCCACCTCCGTCAAGGCTGTCCAGGAGTTCCTTGGAATGGTGAATTACTACAGGGGGTTCATCCCCGGGATCGTGCACACAATGACCCCCCTGACAGAGTTCCTGAAAGGTCAACCAAAATCCTTGGTGTGGGGACCCAGCCAGCAGCAGGCCTTCTCCCTGATGCAGGCCGCCCTTGCCGAGGCAACCACCTTGGCCCACCAGGACCCCAGCGCGCCCCTCCAATTGATGACGGACGCCAGTAGCGTCGCATGCGGAGCCGTCCTGGAGCAGATCGTCGATGGCGCCCCCAGCCCATCGCCTTCTTCAGCAAAAAGTTCAATCCCGCGGAGGCCCGCTACAGCACCTTCAACAGGGAACTCTGCGTGGTATACCAGGTGGTCCAGCACTTCAAGTTCCTCCTGGAGGGTAAGCCCTTCACAATCTACACGGACCACCAGCTGCTGGTCCACGCTTTCACCAAGCAGGGGGATGCATGGTCTTCCAGGTAGCAGCGGCACCTCGCAGAGTTCACCTGCTCAGTCAAGTACCTCCCCGGCAGGAAAATCCCTATAGCAGAACTGAGCTCAACGCGGTGCAGCTTGGGATCAACTACGAAGACCTCACCGAGAGCAGGCCGCCGACCTGGAGACTCCAGCCTACCGCACTGCCATCACGTCCCTGAAGTGGCGGGACGTCGCCCTCACCCTCAGGGGTCCAAACCTCCTCTGCGACGTCAGCACCGGCCAGCCTCGCCCCCTGGTGCCCGCCTCCGTCGCCGTCAGGTATTCAATGTCATCCACGTGCTGTCCCACCCCTCCAGCAGGATGACGGCCAAGCTGCTGACAGAGAAGTTCGTCTGGCACGGAATGTGGAAGGATGCGAGAACCTGGGCAAGGCAGTGCCTTCGGTGCCAATCCAGCAAAGTTAGTCGTCACACCGAGTCCGGGGTAGGCAAGTTTCCACAGCCGGGGCAGCGGTTCGGCCATATACACATCGACGTCGTCAGCCCCTTGCCCCCGTCAGGCGGAGCCAGGTACCTCCTAACGGCTGTCGACCGCTCAACCAGGTGGCCCGAGGCTACGCCCATGCAGGAAGCCACCACCAGCGAGTGTGCTGAGGCCCTCCTTTCCAGCTGGATCAGCTGCTTCGGCGTCCCGGACCACATAACCACCGACAGGGGCCTGCCTTCCCGTCCAAGTTGTGGTCCACCCTGGCACGCCTGCTGGGGACATCTCACCACACCACCGCCGCCTACAACCCCACAGCCAACGGCTTGGTCGAGGGTTTCCACAGGTCCCTGAAGGCGTCCCTTATGTCCTGCTGCACCACTGAGGATTGGAAATACCAGCTGCCATGGGTAATCCTCGGGTTGAGGACCGCCCCCAGAGCCAACAGCAACCCGTCCGCAGCTGAGAAAATCTACGGAGAGACTCTTGTAGTCCCGGGCGAACTAGTAGTGGAGGACCGCCACAATCCGTCAGTCCAGGGGCTTCGTGAGATAGTCGGCAAGTTCGCCCCCTGTAATCAGACATATACCGACAGGTCAGTCGCCTTCATGCCTCCACCATTCACGTGTTCGTCAGGGATGACGCAGCCTGCCCACCACTGACCAGGCCTTACAGGGGGCCCTTCCGCATGCTGGAGAGGAATGACAAGGCTTTCTGGCTCGCCCTCCACGGAAAGGACGATTGGGTGTCGGTCGACCGCATAAAGCCCACCCTCCTGGAGGAGGACACAGACGTCACTGCACTGCATCCTCCGCCAGAGCAGCCATCTCCACAGCCAGGCTGCCTCAGAAAACGGGCACGTGGCTGCCCCCGAAAACATCCACCCACACCCACAGCCAGCCGCTCCCGAACTCAGGACAAAACCCCGCTCACTTCACGCAGCCGTGGCACTCTTCAACCCCAGTAGATACGTCGATTAATCAGACATTACCCACGTCTTGGGGGGGGGGGGGGTTGGGAGTATTTGTAAATACCCTGCTGAACGGGTTTTCTGTGGTGACGACCCGTTTTCTTTGCTTCGCCTAGGATCTCTGCTCCTGGGTAACGGGTCATGCAAAATTCAGACATACCCAACCAAACAAATTGTTTTATGTAAATACTTACTTGCTACCAAATTGTATGTTATGTGTTCCTTCTTTCAGGTATCAGAATGTATTAAACTCTGCTATTGCTCATTTGTGTAACTCAAAGTGCTTTTGTTTGTTGCATTTATTGTCAATTGTTATTGACCTCAGGTCACCCTTGTTCCCATTGTATTCCTCGGTGTGACGTCAGTCCGCCGCCATATAAACCGCCTGTGTCCACAATAAAGTAGCAGTACCTTTATCCTGCTCGTTTCTTTGACACCTCTTAAACCCTAAACACTCATTAAACACTAAATACTCACTAAACCCTAAATGCTCATTAAATCCCTAACACTCATTAAACACTAAACAGTCAATGAACATTCACTAATCACTCATTGAATACTCACTAAAGACTTACACACCAAACATTCACTAAAACACGAATTTTCACAAGACATTCGCTAAACACTCACTAAACATTCACTGAATACTTACTAAAGATTCACTAAACACTAACTTTCACAAAACATTCACTAAACCCTAAACACTCACTAAACATTCACTGAATACTTACACACTAAACATTCACGAAACACTAACATTCACTAAACCCAGAGCACTCACTAACACTAAACACACTAAACCCTAAAAAATCAAACATTCACTGAATGCTTGTACACTAAACATTCACTAAACACTAACATTCACTAAACCCTAAACAGTCACTAAACATCCACTGAATACTTACACAGTAAACATTCACTAAACACTAACATGCACTAAACCTTCACTTAACCCTAAACAATCACTAAACACTTATACACTAAACATTCATTAATCCCTAAACTCACTAAACATTCACTGAATACTTACACACTAAACATTCACTAACATTCATAAAACATTCACTAAGCCCTAAACTAAACATTCACTAAACACTTACTCACTAAACCCTAAACATTCACTAAACACTTACTCATTAAATATTAACGATAAAAAAATCACAATCACATGAAGCCCATGTTCAATTTGTGGGTTACCAGCCTTTAAAGATGGCCACAAGGCTTTGCAGTGCCGCCCTGGTGGAAGACCACTGAACTACGTAGTACTGGTATAGAGATCGCAACTCCAGGTATACACCCTCTACCGGGTGAAGTCACTTCTGCTTTGATTCTTTCAGAGGATTTTTGACATTCCTTTGTCCAATTCCATTTAACATCCTTGTTCAGCAAATTATATAATGGGTGTACAATCATTGCTAAGTCCTGAATGAAATTTCCATAAAATGTTACCAAACCTAAAAATGACTACGATTCCTTGACATTTTCTGTTACCTTGTACTGCATTCACTTTACCTTTTGTCTTGTGAATTCCTTTACCATTTATGATAAAGCCTAACCACTCTACTGAGTCAACTTCTAAAATACATTTATTCTTGTTGACGTTGGTATTATGTTCCTTCAGTTTCGGTAGAAATGCGTGTAACCTTTCTCTACACTCTTTCTTGTTTTTTTCCAGCTACTAATATATCATCAATAAAAATGAATACTCCTGACATACCTGCAAATATTTTGTCCATTTTTGCTGCCATACTGCTGGACTGCTAGCAACTCATATGGAAGTCTTTTTGGATGATGTAGCCCTAAATGTGTGTTTACAGTACACAATTTCTGAGAATTTTGTCCATGCCAAGCTGCTGAAATGCTTGTCTTAGATCTACCTTTGAAAATATAGAGCATCCTGACAAAGTTGCGAATATGTCTTTGGGATTTAGCAATGAATGTTGAGCTACTTGCAATTGTGGATTTAGTGTTACCTTGTAATCTCCACCTAACCTAACCTGACAGCTGACCTTAACAATCAGAACTCATGGTGTAGCCCAATCTGAATAAGCTGTTTTCATTGTGTATGGAATTGGTCTTGGAGCAAAAAATCTAGAGGTAGCATTCCCCTTTAAAACTAAGACTGCTTGTTATTGAAATTCCTTCTGTTGGTTCATGTTTTGTACCTGTAACCCTTAGAATATTGGGTCAGTCTAGACCCAATAACGTTTGTCCTTTACCTTTGACTATTGACAATGGTAACTTGCCTATCTCTTGATCATTGTACTGTACTTTTGTGATGAACCAACTAACTACTACTGTGTTTGTACCGCTGTAACTCTTGAGCACCTTGTCTGAAGGTTTTATCACTAGGTTAGATATCGTTTGTGTGACTCTTTCAGAAATTACTTATTGTCGCATCTATCTGCATGGTAGTGAGTTTCCCATTTATTTCTATTTGAGCCATAGGATGTTCCTGTGCATCTTTGTTCGCAGAATTAATATGAAATACAAATTCTTCTACTTCTGCTGTCTTATGTGCACTTTCTTCATTTGTGCCAGAGCCATCATCTGAATTTACAGTTCTATTGATCTGTTTAGTGGTCTTTTACTTAGCAAATTTATATTTGTTAAATGACCATGCTTTCTGCAGTTATTGCATGTCTGGCCTGACGCTTATCCCAATCATTGCTATAATGATCCTGTCTACCACATCTATAGCATGACTTCTTTTGGAGTTTCTGTGTGTCTAGGTGACTTTGATTTGTCTGCTAGTAGGCAATAGGTTTACCCTTGTTATATTTGGATATACCAGGGATAGGCTTACTTGTTTGATGTGTTTGCCCTTTCTTTGCATGTTGGTAACTCTTTTTATAGGCTACTTAACTTACCTGGCCACTGCTGTCATTATGACTCTTTCCACAGTGACATTTGATTGGTAATTAGCCATTTCTAAAGCTCTCGCTATTTCCTGAACTCTTTGCAAGGAGTTTTCTTTCTTGTAGCAATTTCCTTTTTATCTCTTGTGAATTACTCCTTTCTGTAACTTGCTCTATTAGCCTCTCTTCTAGATCAACAAATTCACAAGTTGCAGCTAATTTTTTTTAACTTAGTCACAAAAGAGTGTATTGTCTCACCAAGTTCCTGTGATGCTTGTGTGAACTGATGACACTCAAAGTAGTTATTGGTTTGAGGAGCAAAATATTTTGTGAGCCCTTCAGTTGTGTCCTGCAATGAATCATCTGTTAGATTCAAAAGTGTTGTATACGTCTTGAACTTCCAGACCTACAGTATGAAGTAATAAAGCCTTCTGCTGCTTTCAATAATTTTCCCCTGGTGCTTGGTGCTTTTAGATAAACCTCGAAGCTGCCTATCCAGTTTTTCCATTTTGTACCCACTGGTTTAGGATCATCATCGATAATAAGTTGTCTAGACTTGATATATAGTGGCATGTTTGCTGTGAGGTACCTGGGATTTTGGGTTGGGTTAGGCAATTGGAAGTATGGGTTAGGCTACCACTGGGAGTTTTGACAGAGGCTCTAGGAAGTTTTGACCTAAGTTAGCCTATATTAGATTCTGTTAAATCTAGTTTATGAATTCCTACTAAAATTCAATCTAGGCTAAACCAGTTTAATTTTATATTGTAATATTTTTGTTACACTTACAACTACTACCTTGAACGGTTTTTTTTTTCTTAGGTTATAGCTTCGTAGGCTTTGCCTGGTATGTAGGCTATACTTGCATAGACCTACCTTGAGCCCTTTGTACCCTCTGAACCAACCCATTTGCCCTTTAGACACTCCCAATGTGGCACAGTGCTGGATGATTGCTGGTTTGAGTGTGATGAAGGCATCCAGTTGAGATTGCCTTTGACTTACGGTTGACGTTGTCTCCTTAGCCTTGGAGTCGTCATCTGCTTAGGCTAGAAGGGTGTAGCCTAGAAGTGCTCCATTTGTTTGCTGGATTCGTCTCTGTACATCACCATTTGTGGTGTACGTTATTTGATATACCCACACTATTACTTCTTTGACTCTTACTGGTGGAAGAGGAAAGATGATATCTTAATGTATGTTCTAGGATCCCATCCTTGTTGCCATTTGTGGTGTATGTTATTTGATATACCCACACCATTACTTCTTTGACTCTTACCGTGGAAGAGGAAAGATAGTATTTTAATGTATGTTCTAGTATCCCATCCTTGTTGCCATTTGTGGTGTATGTTATTTGTTATACCCACAACATTACTTGACTCTTACCGGTGGAAGAGGAAAGATGATATTTTAATGTATGTTCTAGGATCCCATCCTCGTTGCCATTTGTGTATGTTATTTGTATGTTACTCTTACTTTGATAATATGTTCCCACCTTGTTGCCATTTTGGTGTCTTTGACTCTTCTTTGACTCTTACTGGTGGAAGAGGAAAGATGATATCTTAATGTATGTTCTAGGATCCCATCCTTGTTGCCATTTGTGGTGTATGTTATTTGATATACCCACACCATTACTTCTTTGACTCTTACTGGTGGAAGAGGAAAGATGATATTTTAATGTATGTTCTAGGATCCCATCCTCGTTGCCATTTGTGGTGTATGTTATTTTGATATACCCACACTATTACTATTCTTTGACTCTTTGACTCTTACCTACAGAAGAGGAAAGATGGTATTTTAATGTATGTTCTAAGATCCCATTCTTCGTAGCTGTGGGCACCGAGGATGAAGGGCAATAATAAAGCGATATCTTCTTGCTGCTCTTTATTGGGTAAGCTACATCTTAAGGCGTAGTAAAAGAAGAGTATAGTCTATAGGATCATAACAAGCATGTGAGCATCATATTAAGGAATCTTATCCTACATACATGAGGTAGAACTTACAGGATCGAAGCCTGTGTTGGATTCAATACTAACACAATAATAATTTGTTATACTTATACATTACAATATTACGTTAACATGATGCAATACTAGTGCAATAGTTTTAAACTGAATGTGTCCATGGAACATACATAACAGAGGGTGTGCCCACTGTATTCACTGGCTTTGAAGAGTTTGAAGGAAGATTTAATGGTTATACTACCTCAACCAATTGAGCAATGGTCGAAAAAAGCTCTGAGAACAGCGCTGCAATACTTTTTATGTTCATACGTCAAAGGAAGCTGGGAGGGTTGCAAATTATTGAGATGTATGCTGGCATTACATCAGCCCCGGTTTTTTGGCCATGCCAGTAGGTTAGGTTGGGTTAGGGTAGGTTAGAATAACACCTCTTAGGTGATTTGGGTGTGGGAAACATAATGAGATTATTTTCAAGGAAATTCTAAGGTTAGTTTTTAAGATATTGCATCCCGGTTTTTTCAGGGAAAGGGCCTGGTACTCAGTTGCGTTTCGGGAAAATGCGGGAGGTTTAAGAGCTAGGAGATTGGCAATGTATCCAGTGGTGTTTCTGATTCCAGAAAATAACTGGTAGGGTGGTATTATATCTAGTGAATGATACTTCATCTTCTGGACATGCATATGTTAAACTAACAGAAGATGGCAGGGAGACTATATCAACTAATTTTGCTGAAGTTAAAGGTGGCTAGAAGGGGGTCACTGTATGCAGTGACTGTGCAGAGGCTGAAAGGAGATGAAAGGATGACGCTGTAAACTGATGGTGGAGAGGTCAAAGGAAGCTGGAAGAGTGGCTGTGTATCCACTGACCATAGAAAGAGTTAAAGGAAGCTTTGTGGGGGGTTGGGGTGGCAGTTGGCGCTGTATTTACTAGCTGTCCAAATTTTGAAGGAATCTGAGATATTGGTAGTGTATCCAATTGCATTACAGAGGTCAAGGAAAAATGGGAGATGTGGCTGTTTAGAGACTGAATGAAACTAGGATGGCGTAACTAAAAGCTACTAAAGGTGAAAAGGTCAAAGGAAGCTGAGAGGGTGGCACTGAATCAGCTTGCTGTGCTAAGGTTGAAGGTAGCTGAAAGTTTAGCACTATATTCCCTGGGGATGCAGAGATCATAGGAATCAGGAAGGGTAGTACTACTGTATATGCACTGGGTGCATAGAAACCAAAGAATGCTGGAACATTGCCACTACAGTATATTCATTGGTGGTGTAGATGTTAAAGGAAGCTAGTTTGCTAGCAATGTGTCCACAGCCTGGGCAAAGTAGAGGGGTGGCCCTCTTACAGCTGACTGCAGAGTTCAGGGAAGCTGGAGGGTAGCAGTGTATCCCCTGGCTCTGCACAGGTCAAAGGAAGCTAGAAGGCTGGCACTTTATCCGCTGGCTTTGTTGAATTTGAATTAAAGAGAGAATGATACTAAAATCACTGGCCCTATAGCAATTGCAGTAAGCTAAGAGGGCATCACTGCACCCACTGTATTTCCAGGTGTCAAAGGATGCTGGAGGGGGACACTGTATCTACTGGCTACTTACACCTTTTAAGTGGAGAGGTCAAAGAAATTTTGGAGGCTGGTTGAGTATCCACCGACAGTGAAAGACTCCAAAGAAGCTGGGAGGTGTCACAGTATCTAATGGCTGTGGTGAATGTGAATGAAGTTAAGAGTGGCACTACAGTACAGTATATCTACTGACACTTTTACTATAGTCAGAGATGGAACAGAAAGGATTATGAAACGAAAATAACATTCAAACACAGCATATTATGTTCATATCAAGAAAAATAAGTTCCAGAATTGCCACAAATTTTGTTGTTCATCGACATAATTACCTGATTTGCTTTCTTGTACCAGAAAGTTACTGGGCTTTACAGCTGTTATGTTTTTAAATATGCCTGCTTTACTGATTTTCATGAATGTCTTGCATGCATGGCGCCCAGGCTTCAGGGATTAAGTGTGCAAGAAAGAAAATAAAAAAAGGCATGATGGGTTGTCAGTATAGTCCGCTATATGAGGAAACTAGAAATGCTGAGAAATTTAGATTCAGTCTGAATATGGTAAAACAATTTGCTAATGCGAATAGTAGAATTAGAGTTGATGACAGAATATTGGCTAATGGGATTAAGTATTTTTGAAAACTGGTGGAGAGAAGCGTAGCAACAGCTGGTCAAATGGATTGGCGGATAAAAGAGTAAGGCCTCATTCAGGAAGTGTGGTGTGCATTTGTAAGAGGTGCAAAAGAAACAAGCAGGTAAAAGTTACTGCTGGTTTAATACAGATTCAAGTAGTTTATATAGCGGCCGACTGGCGCCGAACCGCGGAAGACAATAAGATTGAGTGTGACCTGAGGTCAAAAACAATTAACAATAATAGCCTATACAGCGAGCAAGTACAATTTACAATACAAAAACATACAGAATTCCAATATGGATATAATCTTGATGCCTGCGAATAAAGAAACACAAGATACATAATTTATGACAGTTGAACAAATACATGTAAAGTTTAAATGGTAGAAAATGCGTGACCTGGCACGTTAAGCGTAGCGAATTGTGTGGCGAAGAAAGTGGGAAGTCACCAAAGAAAACTTGCTCAGCGGAGACTTAATGAATGTCACATCCGAAGGAGACTCCGCTGACGGCGTTGTGGTGACTTTACACATTCAAGATAGAAAATAACACTGCAGTATGTGAAACTGGTTTACCTTCTGCTGTTGGGACTATGAATTTTTACTGTAACCTACAACTGAGTGTACAAGCATTTGTTAGTTAACTTTTTTAACTCTATAGACTAAAGAGTAGAAATATTTAACAGTTAAAATTTAAGTGCAAAAGTATTTAGTATACTGTTGAAAATGCAATAATATTTTATATTGAAAATATGTCCGTCTTATGTCATCCCTTGGCATATATAGCCTATAGTTTTCTTGATGCAAATGAAGTGTGTCTATCGTATATTATTGTCAGATTTATAATGTGGTCTTGAAGAATTAATTCTGCAATAGATTTTCCGTTGTCTTTTTTCTCATGTAAGAGCACTTTTTTCGGTTATTGTAATTTAGACTATTCTCTCTTTCACTTATTTAATTAACATATCCTACTTTTACTCTACCATCAGATTCCCGTCCATCTAATAACATGGTTTTTTATTATCATTCAATCATATTCATATTGTACTTATGTGGTGAAAGAACAGCAATAATGCAGATGGCACAAACAACTCTTAAAATACCAATTTTATTCTCTTTTCCAGTGGTTGGCTCGCCCCCTTGCAGTGGCGTAAGGTATTCATGGGAGCACATAACCCATCAGGACCTGCGCCTCCCAGCACCTGCCCCTTTAGTACAAACTGTTGTAGCCAGAATGAGGTGTGTCATTTTTCTTTCCCTTTCTATAGATACTTGCTAATTCTGTACTTTATAATCTGGATATTTTGAAACCTAACTCGTGCATTTGAATTTAGGAAAATGTTATCTAGATTAAGTTGCTCCGTAAATTCATTTAAAAGATTAATATTATATGTTTTATATATCATGTTTTACAAATTTTAATATCTGATGTTCGTTAAACACTATGGGTTACGGTTAATCTAATGTTTCCATTAAGTCTGAACATAGTTATAGATTGCACTCTCATTGAGTGAGTGGATTCGAATTGGTTATTGTTTGTACAAGCCAAAATGAATTCTTACTCCTTGTTTAACCTGGGAGTTGAGTGACCGTAAGTTGCTGAAAATTTTTGGCCCATAAACAAGGTTTGAATGCCGCCTTACAAGGAGATTCTTCAGTTAATTGCCAAAATTTTTGGTGAAAAATGCATTTTAAAAAATTCTGGAATCAAGAAGTTAAGAGTATACAATATAAAGTCATGGTGCAATTTAAAATACCTATAGCTTCGTAACTATACATGATGGAATCAGTATGTAATAAGGATAAGAAAGCTTGATGTGTCTATTTTTCCTGCTCTTCTGAAGTTTTATTATTATATTTGTTTAATCACATATTTTTCGCAATTTCTGAAACTTAAAAATGACATCTTTTTCAGAACTGCTGTTGATCTACGGCTTCACTAGAAGAGAAAGGAAACTGTGCTCTTTGGTTGACTGAGCTAAAATGTACTATCACGCTCTAAAGAAGGTTTACAACCCAGTATAATAAAGAAGCACCACACAGGAATTGCATAGCAAGGTGGATAAAGAAATTTAGGGAAACGGCTTCTGTTATTGATAAACCATGGTCTGGTAGACGATTCTGAAAGCCTCATATCCAAACATGTTTGTCTTAGACATTCTCTCGGACTTCTGTCAAAAGACTGTTCCTCCATCAACACATGGTCCAACAGACCGTGGTTTATCAATAACAGAACCTGTTTCTTTGCATTTCTTCATCTATCTGGCCATACTATTCCTGTGTGGTGCTTCTTTATTTGTGCCGAGTTGTAAACCTTCTTTGGACAGTAACAGTACATTTTAGCTCAGCCAACCACAGAACGCAATTTAATTTCTCTTCTAGTGAAGCCATAGGTCAAGAGCAGTTTGGAAAAACAAGTCATTTTTAAGTTTCAGAAATTGTGAAAAATATTTGTTTAAACAAATAATAAATAAAACTTCAGAGGAGCAAAAAAAAAAATATAGACACGCCAAGCTTTCTTATCCTTTTTACAGATTAATTCTATCATGTAGAGTTACAAAGCTACAAGTATTTGAAATAGCACCATGCATATATATATATATATATATATATATATTATATATATATAGCCAACAGTCAAGCGGCAAATTCACAATCAGGAGATCCATAAGACAAAAAGTCTTCAAATTTCTTTATTTAGAAACGTTTCGTGCAATCCTTTGCACATCATCAGTCTGCAATAAATTATAAAGAGCAGTTAAAACTAAAGTTAAAATAACAATTATTATACCGACAGTAAAAAATTTTTATAAAGTCAACATAAAAGCAGAAAAATTTTATGAAAAAATAAAATAAAATAAAATAAATAAATATATTAAAATTCATCAAGTTTGTGAAAGAAATTTAACTACCTTACAGTACAACGCAAGAGGGAAGAATGGCCAGAAGAAACGTCAGTGCCCAGACAACACCTTAAGCGAGAGAGAGAGAAACCGCAGAAGTGTTACTATTCAAATTAGGGGATAGGTGCTTTATATATAATGACTCAAGGGTAGTTAAAAAGGCAGTTTGAGATGAAGCACTGAGAATCGAAAAATGTGTTTTTTCAACATGAATTTTACATTTAGTAGCATGTGTTCGAATGCTAGAAAGTTCTGGATTGGATATACGGGAACCTGTACGATAACTGAGTCCTAAGTGGCTGTAATAGCGGACTTGCAACAGTCTTTTACTGGAACCAACATAAGTACCAAGACATCTTGGGCATTCAAATTTATAGATAATGCTGGACCGCATAAAATCCTGCAACTTGTCCTTATAGGAGAAAAAATTTCCAACCTTTTTTGGATTCATAGGAATCAAATTTAATTTTAAAAAACCTATTTCTCTTTCAATGATACTTTTTATTTTTGAACGTAATTTGTCCGAGTGGGTAAAGGGAATAACAGCATACATGTTCAATTTAGGAACATTAAAGTTTTCAGAGGAGGGAGACATATATTTAGAAAGCATATTATTAATTATTTTCTGGACTAGGAATTGAGGATACGAATTAGCCGAAAAAACTTTGATAAATAATCAATTTCAAGTGAAAATTGGACCAACTAGAAGTATATTTGAGAGCTCGATGTACCAATGTTGTAATAGAATTGATCTTAAAAGAATAAAATCAAGAGCTAAAATAGTTACTGCCCAAGCCTGTAAACGTATTCTTACGATAAACAGAAGTCGTAAAGGCATGTTGATCTCTAGTAATTTTTACATCCAAAAAAGATAACGAATTTTGTTGTTCAGTCTCAATAGTAAATTTCATATTGGGATGTACAGAATTAATAAAATCAAGAAATTCATGACATTGCCAAGGATAAGTAAATAGGGCAAAAGTGTCATCAACATATCGTTTATATAGAACAGGCTTAAACTGGGCTGGGCAATTATTTAAAAATTCTTCTTCTAAATGACTCATGAAGAAGTTAGCAAACAACGGGCCCAAAGGGGAACCCATAGCTACTCCCTCGACCTGCAAGTAGAGAGCATTATTAAAAATAAAAACAGTGTCTTGCACTGCAAGCTCAAGTAAGGATTTAAAAAGACTTCTGCTAAAACCATGAAATACATCATCAACTCTAAAGATTTTGTCAAGAATAATTTCAATAGTTTCTGAGACCGGGACATTGGTAAACAAAGCTTCAACGTCAAAACTTGTCATAAAGAGGTCACCGTCTTGGACAATTAGCTGTTGAAATTCGTACCCATTTTTATGGCAAACTGTGATATGGAAAACTCATTTAAAAAGTGTTACAATAAATTTGGAGATTTTATAAGTAGGGCTATTATATGCCGACATAATTGGTCTAAGAGGAATATCTTCCTTATGAATTTTTGGTAGTCCGTAAAAGTATGCTAAATGATGAGCCGGTAACAAGTAATTCTTGATAGGTAGTATCATTAATTATGCCCTCCTGCTTAATTTTCCTAAGGAATCTATTGATTTTGTCTTCCCTTTTGTATATATCAGCGAAGTTAGGTTCACCTATAAGTTGAAACTTCGTTGTATCATTCAGAATTGAATTCATTTTTTCCAAACAATCACCTTTATTTAGAATTACCACTCCTCTACCTTTATCTGGTTTGCAAAAAAAAAAAAATTTGATAATATGCAAACCAGATAAAGTGCAAGACACTGTTTTTATTTTTAATAATGCTCTCTACTTGCAGGTCGAGGGAGTAGCTATGGGTTCCCCTTTGGGCCCGTTGTTTGCTAACTTCTTCATGAGTCATTTAGAAGAAGAATTTTTAAATAAAGCCAGTTTAAGCCTGTTCTATATAAACGATATGTTGATGACACTTTTGCCCTATTTACTTATCCTTGGCAATGTCATGAATTTCTTGATTTTATTAATTCTGTACATCCCAATATGAAATTTACTATTGAGACTGAACAACAAAATTCGTTATCTTTTTGGATGTAAAATTACTAGAGATCAACATGCCTTTACGACTTCTGTTTATCGTAAGAATACGTTTACAGGCTTGGGCAGTAACTATTTTAGCTCTTGTTTTTATTCTTTTAAGATCAATTCTATTACAACATTGGTACATCGAGCTCTCAAAATATACTTCTAGTTGGTCCAATTTTCACTTGAAATTGATTATTTATCAAAGTTTTTTCGGCTAATTCGTATCCTCAATTCCTAGTCCAGAAAATAATTAATAATATGCTTTCTAAATATATGTCTCCCTCCTCTGAAAACTTTAATGTTCCTAAATTGAACATGTATGCTGTTATTCCCTTTACCCCTCGGACAAATTACGTTCAAAAATAAAAAGTATCATTGAAAGAGAAATAGGTTTTTAAAATTAAATTTGATTCCTATGAATCAAAAAAGGTTGAAAATTTTTTCTCCTATAAGGACAAGTTGCAGGATTTTATGCGGTCCAGCATTATCTATAAATTTGAATGCCCAAGATGTCTTGGTACTTATGTTGGTTCCAGTAAAAGACTGTTGCAAGTCCGCTATTACAGCCACTTAGGACTCAGTTATCGTACAGGTCCCGTATATCCAATCCAGAACTTTCTAGCATTCGAACACATGCTACTAAATGTAAAATTCATGTTGAAAAAACACATTTTTCGATTCTCAGTGCTTCATCTCAAACTGCCCTTTTAACTACCCTTGAGTCATTATATATAAAGCACCTATCCCCTAATTTGAATAGTAACACTTCTGCGTTTTTTCTTCTCTCGCTTAAGGTGTTGTCTGGGCATTGGCGTTTCTTCTGGCCATTCTTCCTCTTGCGTTGTACTGTAAGGTAGTTAAATTTCCTTCACAAACTTGATGAATTTTAATATATTTATTTATTTATTTTATTTTATTTTATTTTTCATAAAATTTTTCTGCTTTTATGTTGACTTTATAAATTTTTTTACTGTCGGTATAATAATTGTTATTTTAACTTTAGTTTTAACTGCTCTTTATAATTTATTGCAGACTGATGATGTGTGGATTGCACGAAACGTTTCTAAATAAAGAACTTTGAAGACTTTTGTCTTATGGATCTCTCTGATTGTGTATATATATATATATATATATATATATATATATATATATATATATATATATATATATATATATATCGTGAGGTCAAAGAAGACAGAACTGGGTACTGAAAGATTTCTTGCCTGGGTACAAGGTATACATAGCAGCCTGCAGACGGAAATGTGGTGCCCGACCCCAGGTCTCGGGTGACCCACACACTGAGAGAGCAGTTTGTGTTTGTTAACAGTCAATCAAATAACAATAACAAGAGACATAATGTGCATACAGTGATAAAATACATGTTGGCGAAAAGGCCAGGAAATTCTACATAAAATGTATACATGAGATTCTTGCTGTGTTGACAGATGCGATACATAATTGTAATTAATGGGTAAAGAAGACGTCTTTACAAGTACTCCCCCACCCCCAGGACAGTTATTATGAAATAATTATTGGGAGATCTGTTGAATGTTAATCACGACATCTTCTTGGGAGCAGGAGCCGACCCCAAGTTCTTGTTATCTGCGGTTGTGGGGCGGTTTCGACTGGTGAGTCGTCCGGCGGTTTTGACAGGTGGATGACATCCTTAGTGCGGCCCTTGGGACATCCTCGTCCTCGTTTCGGGATGCCGATCTCTTCTTCTGAGGTCTTGTTTTGTGGAGGAAATCTGGGATATCTGCCGGTTTCCTCCCAGGTTTCGCTGTCCATTAGGAAGGCTGGCTTTAACCTGTCGATAGATATCCAGTCTTCCCGCCCATGGATGTTGATGAAGTAGGCCTTGGAAGTTCTACTCATGACTTGGTATGGTCCTCTGTATGGTCTGGTCAAGGGTGGGTGGTGGGCGTCGTACCTCATTAAGACGTGTGTACAGGTTTTCAGGCCTTCTAGGCTGAAGTTATGGGTCCTCTCTGTGAAAGTCTTCCAGCAGGGCACAAACTTCTTTGCAATTTCTCTTAGTCTTGGAAGGGGTGCATCCGGGTCGTCCAGCTCCGTGGGGAAGAATTCTCCAGGTACGGCCAATGCTTCCCGTAGACTTTTTCTGTGGGAGATTCCTCGCTGTTTGCCCTTGGTGTGGTGCGGAGACCCAGCAGGACCCAGGGCAGCTGTGCCTTCCAATTCTCGTCAGTACAACATGCCATCAGAGCTGCCTTCAATGAATGGTGGGTCCTTTCCACCATACCATTGGCCAAAGGGTTGTACGCCGTTGTACTGTTGAGTTTTGTCCCCATCAGGCATGCCAGGGAGACCCAAAGTTCCGACAAGAATGCTGGGCCCCTGTCTGTAGTTATATCATCCGGCACACAGAAACAGCTTATCCAACTTGATAGTAGGGCTTCTGCGCAGGAGCTTGTTGATGCTTCTACCATTGGGGTTGCTTCCCCATCTTGTGGAACGATCTATGACTGTCAGGAGGTATCTGGCGTCCCCTGATTGCGGCAGAGGTCCTACGACGACTACGTGGATGTGCCCGAAATGCCGCCATGGTTGAGGGAAGTCACCGATGCCTGATTCCGTGTGCCTTGTGATCTTATTTGTCTGGCACAGTATGCAGTTCTTCGTCCATTCTCATACGTCCTTCCTGATCCCGTGCCACATGAATTTCTCTGTCATCAAGTGTGTTGTTGTTCGTTCTGAAGGATGGGATAGCCCGTGGATGATGTTGAACACCTGCTTTCTTCATGACGCGGGTATCAGGGGACATGGACGGCCTGTGCTGGTGTCACAGAGAAGTGTCGATCCGGATTCACTTATTGGCATGTCTTCCCACTTCAGTGCAGTAAGGGCCGTGTGATAAGCTGCTGTTTCTGGGTCTGCGGCCTGTTCCTTCACCAGGTCTTCGTTGTCTATGCCCAGGTGGACTGAATTTATTTCAATCCTTGATAGGGCGTTGGCTACAGGGTTCGTCCTGGTGGGGACATAACTGATGGTGCATCCGAATTCGAAGATAGCAGCCAGGTGCTGTTGCTGTCTTGCCGACCATGCATCTCCCGTCTTCGTGAATGCATGTACCAACTGCTTGTGGTCTGTCAGGATGGTGAAAGGGCTGCCATCCAAGAGGTACTTGAAGTGCCACACGGCTTGGTAGATTGCCAGCAGTTACCCGTCAAATGCACTGTAGTGGGTCTCTGGCGGCTTTAACTTGCGGCTAAAAAACACAAGTGGGTGGGGGGAACCATCTACTATCTGCTCCAGCACGGCTCTGCAAGCAACATTGCTGGCTTCGGTGGTTAGTCTCAGGGGGGTGGTGGGGTCTTGATATGTTAAGGTGGTGGCTTTGGCGAGGGCTGCCTTCGTCTGTTCGAACACCTTTTGCTGTGGGACTTCCCAAGTCAGTGCTTTTGGCTTCCCCTTCAGCACTCCGGTTAGGGGACACATGATGTCCGGCACGAATCGTCGGTAGTAGTTGACCATGCCGAGGAACTCCTGCAGGGACTTGATCGTTTTTGGTGTTGGAAAATCCTTCACTGCATCCACCTTGGAGGCCATTGGAATGTGGCCCTGGCATTCCTGAGACCGAAGGTGGAGTAGGAGAAGGTATCTGTCCCGAACAGCGTGATGATGGCTGTCTTTGGAATGTCGTCGGGATGCACTGGCACCTGAAAATAGGACTTGAGCAAATCCATTTTTGTGAATATCTTGGCCCCTGCATGGCTCCTGTCAGGTCCTGCATGTTTGGCAGGTGATTTGTGGTCGGTGTTGTCATAGAACAGCCTGGTTTTCTTCACCATA
Source organism: Macrobrachium rosenbergii (assembly GCF_040412425.1). Taxonomy (NCBI): domain Eukaryota; kingdom Metazoa; phylum Arthropoda; class Malacostraca; order Decapoda; family Palaemonidae; genus Macrobrachium; species Macrobrachium rosenbergii. Next base: position 94,075,869 of record NC_089742.1, read on the forward strand.
TGGTGCCTTTTGGCACCTTTCCATCTCGACGAATCCGTTTAGCATCCTGGAGTTTCTTGGGCGGCAGGCGGAGGAACTTGGCACATGTCAGCCTGTGGTGATGATGTGGTGATGGATGCCGTGCTTGGCCTGGGTACCTGGATTGTCCAGGTGGAATGACTGGCAGACAAACCACAGGAGGAGGAGCAAAACAAACCACAAAAGTTACCTTAAGGGGATCGGCCGGTTCCGACTTTTTCCCGACAGGTTGTTGATATAGGGGTTTGTTCCAGGAACAGCCTGGTTTCTTCAGTGACCAGGTTTTGGAGGGGCACGGCCAAAATGGATTTTCAATGCCTTTTGCAGATAACCATCCTTTCCATCTCGAGATATGAATTTATTTTTTTAATGACGGAAAAATGCTGCCGTTTAGCATTTCCTGTTATATTTTAAAGTTTCATTTTAGATTGGCCAATACTAAGGGAGGAGATGCATTTCGCAGGCCTTCAAAGTTTTAGTTACATAAAAAAAAAGTAAAAGGGGACTGTGTTACAATTAATTCTATGGTTTTAATTTTTATTTTTGGGTATTAATTAATGTAAAATGATTATAAATAAGAATATTAATTGATTATTTATGTGCGACACATTCTTATAAATTTTAGGTTCCTGGTCCCCTGTCTGATCTTGCTTGCAGGGCACATGTCAGCAGGCCTGTGGTGATGATGTGATCATTTTATTTTCAGGTGATGGATGCTTTGGTAGTGGCCAACAAATAAAAAGGCACCTGTTGGTCTCTGGTCTTTAGAGGGCTACCGTTCAAAATAAAAGACACCGTGCTCCATTCCCTCTGATGGCACTAATTTCTTGAACTCTTTCTTTAGAGACTTTTCCACTTGGCTTTTCAGCATTCTAGAAGCATAGAAGTGAACTTGGACCTTTTAGGTTCAAAAAAAAAAAAACACCATAGAAAATACAGAGCTGGAATGACTGCTGCAGGAAATCAGAGACAAACCACAGAGGAGGCTAGGAAGCAAAACAAACATTTCAATGGAAGTTTTACCTTAACTATACCAGACTAAATAATTTACTGGTGTTTTATGTATAGTAATTTAGAAACAATATGTATAAAGTGAGAATTTTTCAGCAAATCAATTTTTAAAAAGATTATTGGGTGTTTTTAGCAGGTTTAGCAATATACATGACAATAACAATTTAAATTAATGTTAACAGCAGCAGTCAAAATCAATAAACAAGTCTTAAAGACCACACAAATGACAAACAATCACAATCAAAATAATTAAAAAAGCATCTCAAAATTCAGTTACCTGAGTCATACACTGCTCGACAGCATTAATAATAATGTAATAAAAATCATTACCAGAGTCATACACTGCTCGACACCATTAATAACAATAATGTAATGAAAATCATCACCAGAGCCATACACTGCTCGACACCATTAATAACAATAATGTAAAGAAAATCATCACCAGAGCCATACACTGCTCAACACCATTAGTAGCAATGTAATGAAAATCATCACCAGAGCCATACACTGCTCGACACCATTAATAACAATGTAATGAAAATTATTACCCAAAAAACATCATTTACTAAAACAGGCATTACCAGCAAACAAACAGGCAGCATAAACAATCAAATAAGTAAATGAAAAGGCAACAATATAAAATCACTCAGGGTAAAACCGATAAACACAATATCAATCTCCGTAGAGATAACACAATAGACCCAGCTGTCAAGAAGGATGAATGTAATCAGATGAACTCCTATGAAGACACCAAAGCAGCAACCAACTGCTCAACTGGAACACAGTCATCAACACAGATGAATTACAGGAGAAACGTCCAAACAGCACGTCTGCTGTTATCCAGGAAGATCCACGGAAGGCTATGGTTTAGCTATCCCACCATCCTTCAGCTGATGAGGCCAACAGGTAAGGAATACCTGCTGTTCCAACAAAGACTCCATGTCGCTAAAGCTGCCGAGAACCTGACTCACTGCTATGCTAAACCCAACTGCTGCAGTCAATACGAAGGCGACAGACATCAACTTCGCACACAAAAACAAATACCAACAGGTAAGGAAACAACACCCATAACAAGGGAACAATCTGCTAACGATTGTTAAAAAAAAAAAACTATAAACATCACACCTCCTTACCCAGCAGAAAAAAAAAAATTGCACAAAATTTTTTTTTTTTTTACACACACTCCCCCGAAGCTGCCACAACCCCGCCAGCCAAAACAGAGCCAATCCTGGCCAAAGGTCGCCATGTAATGAACCACAGTTTGTTCTACAGGTTCTAAAAAAAAAAAAAAACAAATAGAATGGGACTGGACTGACTGGCAGCAGTCATGACAAACCACGGATGGATCAACAAGAAGAACGTCGAAACAGCCACACTGCTGACGTGGGGGAATCTCCACCGATGACCAAGGTTTTAGCCATCATCCATCCTTAAGCAATAGATTGTAACAGGTAGCGACAACCTGTTGCTCCAAGCAAAAACTTCTTGTTGCTAAAGACCCAACTGGCATTGTCATCCTTGACCTGCAGTGGCCACCGGGTAACCAACACCTACTGCCATCGAGACCTTGACTTGCTACTGTGCTAAACCCCACTGCCAGAGTCAATACGAAGGCGACAAATGTCAACTTCGCACATAAAAACAAATACCAACAGGTAAGGAGACAACACCCACAACAAGGGAACAATCTGCTAACGATTGTTCAAAAAAAAACCTCTAAACATCACACACCTGACACAGTTCTGGCTTGAAGACATCTGGGAATTCGTGCAGGCGGGTGCTGTATTTGTTCGATGAAATGGAGCATACGGTGGGCATTCCCGGTCTGGCAGAGAGCGTTCAGGAGCAGCAGGTTCCGGTATCCAGCAGTCGTTTTCGGGCGACATCTACCAGCAGTCTGTGTTGTGTGAGGAAATCGGTGCCTAGTAAGGGAAACTTGACATCCACAATGATGAAGGGCCATTCATATTTATGGCCCAGGATGGATATTCTGTGGGTCCGAGTTCCATGGCAGTGGATGGGCTTCCATTTGTGGCCACTAGTGCAGCTGCAGTGCTGGATGTGCAGACGTCCTCCCCCGACAGTGGAAATACTGACTGCATAGCCCCTGTGTCTATCAGCATCCGTTGTCCCAATATGGTGTCGTCGATGAAGAATCCTACTGGCTGGGATTCTCTAAGATTTGCGGCCAATGCTGCTTTGGGTGGCCGCCTTCCCAGTTTTTTGTGAAAGAACAGGGGGCTCTGCAATTCTTGGCGTCCTTTCCGGACCTCCGATGGAAGTAACACCAGGCTGGATTTGTCCTCATCTTCTGCTGCTGCGATGGCGCCTTCTTCCTGTATACCACGTTCGTGTCCCCCTTTCGGCTTCTTCTGCTACCAGGCTGCAGGCTGCAGGTGTTATGGCATGCTTGGAGGCCTTGGTGGCCTCGTGGGGTTTGCGTGCGAGGCTCACCGATTCGTCCATCGAGAGTGCGTCTGCTTCCATGATTTGTGCCCTCACCTCCTGCGGAAGGTGCCGCAGGAATATTTCCCACGACAAGCTGATCTCCCTCCTCTGTCCGTCTGAGTCGAAGCCCGGCAGCATTAAGAGACTTCATAGTTCGTCCCAGGCGTCCCTGGGTGATGTGTCCCCCAGGGGCTGATTCATCAGGTCAAGGGTGCATTGGGCTCTCTCTGGGATGGGCATGGAGTATGTGTTAATGAGTTTCTTTCGTAGGCCTTAGTACTTGACTTTGCTCGGCTGCGAGTCCAACCATGGGGTGATTCTGTTGAAGACCTCTTCTGGCATCGTTGTCATGGTGACATCCGCTTTGGTTTCCTTGTCCGTGATTTTAGCTACCCAGAAATGGACGTCTGCCTGCAGGAACCAGGATGCGGTATTTTGCCGTGAGAACGGTGGCAGTTTCATCTCCTGGGTTATTGCTGCCTTCAGAGGCAAGAAGGGGATGCAGAGGATGTGTGTGTCCTTGGAACGACTTTCTACCTCAGTATCTGACATTTTGACCCACACCAAAACGCGAAATAAGCGCTGTATTTAGTCTGTTAATGGTGTTTGGGGCTCATCAGAAGTCAAAGCTATACACCGTGTGGTTCTGTTAATGACTTCTGAATACGGTCGACGTGAATTGTAAATGGCAGGGCCAAACTGTTCGAGAATGCTGGAACGTACCTGAAGAAGGTAGGCTGTAATTAGGCAGTTTGTGGTGTGGGTGTTCTGTGAGGAAGGAGCTTTCAGAGGTCTAGACTTTGTTGCCATATGGTTCTGTTAAAGGCTCTCTGAAGGTAAAGCAGCCGTAGTGAGTCTGTTAATGGCGAAGCCAAAACAGCTGTGTTTACCGTCGCTCCTCGGGTCACCAGCTGTAAGGTCAAAGAAGACAGAACTGAGTACTGATTGATTTATTACCTGGGCACAAGGCATATATAGCAATGTGCGGACGGAAATGTAGTGCCCGACCCCAGGTCTCCGTGACCTGCATGCTGAGTGAGAGCAATTTGTGTTTGTTAACAGTCAATCAAATAACAGTAACAAGAGATATAATGTACATACAGTGATAAAATATATATTGGTGAAAAGGCCAGGAAATTCTACATACAAATATATACATGAGATTCTTGCTGCATTGATAGATGCGATACATGATCGTAATTTAATGGGTAAAGAAGACGTCTTTACAATATATATATATATATATATATATATATATATATATATATATATATATATATATATATATATATATATATATATATATATATATATATATATATATATATATATATATATATATATATCTATCTATATATATATATATATATATATATATATATATATATATATATATATATATATATATATATATATATATATCTATATATCTTCTTCTTTCTTCTTTTTCTTTTGTGTGTGCTTTTATTCCCATTTTTGTATGGGGGTACACACGATGCCTTATTTGATAGGATTTTTGATTTATATATGGGGTAGATATGGTATCGATCGGCTATATATATATATATATATATATAGATATATATGTGTGTGTATGTTTCATGTAGATATACACACACACACACGCCCTTTCTTCCCATATATATAGTTATATATATATATATATATATAGGCGTTCTATCTATCTATCTGATCTATCTTCTGTTATGTTTTGTAAGGTGTTGTAGTGGGTTGTTTTTTGTGTGTATTAGTCTGTAACATCAGGACGGGGCTTTCATGACAAACGGCAGATGCATCAAACAAAGGAGGGGAAAACAACAAAAAACAATATAATGAGCTCAAAATTAATTTATTTACAAAATTTATAAGTGAGTCAGGTCTGGTAAAAGATAAAAACCATAAATACAATAAAAAAACCAAATATATATACTAAACAAAATCAAGTTAAAATAAACAAAAAAATAGCTTTAAAAAAATTTAGGAAAAAATAAACAACAGCAGGCAGAAAAAAAACCATATATACGTCCTATATATACCAAGACAGCCCTCAGCTGTCTGTGACAGGGACAAAACCCACAAACCAGAAAACCCCCGATGGAGACGTCAGGACAGCCTCACGCTGTCATCAAAGATGAGCAGCTGTGGTCACACGACTACTCATGGTCACACTCCATATATACGACGTGCTCCACTTCGTAGGCGTGCTCCAATTTGCTGCTCAAAAATCGACCAACGTCGACTAAAAACTGCCTGCTGCTGCTGCCACTGCCGTACCTTGTGCTACCCTACCAGACCCGACTGACGACAGAAAACCGGCAGCTCACCACGAAAGCATCAAAACTAAAAACTTGAAGGTAAGGAGGCAGCAATCCACAAAGGGAGCGAGCGGGGAACCATATATAAACCATCACTTAACGTGACATCTATCTATATATATATATATATATATATATATATATATATATATATATATATATATATATATATATATATATATATATATATATATATATATATATATATATATATATATATATATATATATATATATATATATATATATATGTCGTGCCTGACATATTTCTTTAATCCCCAGTATAATGCTAAATATTCCCTTTCTGTATTACTATAATTTCTCTCTGCTGCATTTAAGACTATACTGCCATAATGAACTGCCCCCATTCTAGTTTTATCCTTTTGTAGTAATACAGCTCCTAGCACTGTACTTGAGGCGTCACAGGCTAAGTAGAAGTCTTTGGAGAAATCTGGGTAGACTAATACAGGATTCCTTGTCATTTTACTCTTTAGCGTTTGGAAGGCTGTCTCTTGCTCTTTATTCCATTCATATTTGACATCCTTCTTTGTTAATTCTGTTCATGGTTTGGCTATTGTAGCAAAACCCTTAATAACAGGTCTATAGTAACCTACCATTCCTAGGAATCGTCTCAGTGCTTTCAGATTTGTGGGAGCTGGATATTCAACTATTGCCTGCTTGCATGCGTAGTCCATCTTCACTAATTACATGACCTAAGTATTCCAAAGATTTCATTAAGAATTGACATTTCTTTAATTTGAATTTTAGTCCTGCTATTCTTAATCTTTCTAGGACTATTTCTAAAGTTTTGAGATGACTTTCTAAATCTTTACTAAAAATGAAAACGTCATCTAGGTAAACTGCAACATTTTCTGTCTCTCAGAATTTGCAACATTAATCTAACAAAAGTTAAAGGAGCCGAAGTGAGTGCAAATGGCATGACTTCAAATTGTAAGTGTTCTTTATGTGTGCTGAAGGCTGTGTATGGTTTCAACTCTTCGTCTAAAGGTACTTGCCAATATCCACTCAACTTATCTAAGGATGAAAATATTTTTGCACCTCCTAATTGAGCCAACATATCTTAAATTACCGGCATTGTCATTCTATCTAGGATGGTGTTGGAATTTAATTTTCTATAATCTATCACAAGTCTCCAATTTCCATCTTTCTTTGGAACAATTAGCAATGGAGAATTATATGGAGATTTGGAAGGAATGACTACCCCATCTTTCTTCATTTCTTCTATCAAATTATCAGCTATGGGTCTTTGGCTTATTGGTAATCTGTAATTAGGAATAAAGAGTGATTTTGCTCCATCATCTAACAAAATTCTATGTTGCAGAACCTTCGTTCTGCCTAATTTATCTCCTTCTATAGCTATTACATCTCTGTATTTTTCTAATACCTGAATTAATTTATTCTTGTTTTCTGGGAAATCTGTTTTATTCATCTCTTTGCTTAATTCAGACTTTTGACCAGTTACAGAGAAAAATGCTGTTTCTTCCGGTGTTAGTAAAGGATTGTTAATAGGTATTCCTTTGCAAAAGACAATGCCTGCATATAGTGTTAGTTTGTTATTTGAGTAGTTTTGGACATAAACTTCACAAGTATTACCCTTCATGTGGACTAATGAATTATCCATTCTGACAAAGTCTGGCAATTCTTCATTTAATAACAGAACTTCTTTAACTTCTATTTCTTCTTTTCCCCTTAATTGTATTTTGTTAAACACTTTGGATGCAAAATTACTTGTCTATTAAGTATGAACTGTACTCTATTATCATCAGCAGTGCTTACGCAACATATTTCTTCTTATTCTATATCTGCAAAGTAACAATGTTCTGCATATTCACTAGTTTCTTCAGTTACTCCTATTACATTATTTATATCTACTTTATTTATTTTATTTAATAACAATACATCATTTAGTAATTTCCCTTCATTATCACAACTTATTACTACATTGCTATAGCTATCGGTATTTATCTCTATATATTTATCAGTATAGGCGCCTGGTTTTTCGTCATATTCAGAATCTCGGTGATCATTATTTATATCTGGGTCATTTCTTTCTTCAGAGTATATAATTTCGTGATGTGCACATCTTCATGGTTTTCTATTCTGTAATCGTGGGAATTCCTCTTTTCTATCCTTTTCCATTTTATCTTGATTGTTCTCTTGATGGTAATTTATTTTATGTATGTCTTGCTCGCCTGTCGAAGCCGTCTCAGACAAATTGATCAGGCTTGGGTGAAGCTTTTCTTCTTCAAGCGTAAAGCATACGCTCTATTGATTATCCTGTTTCAGGTTGATTCTTCCTTCTCTGCAGTCTAGGATGATTCCACATCTCTTCATTAGATTAAATGAGAACAACACTTGTGCGGGAAAAAAATCTGTCTTCTAGAACTATAAAACTTTCAACAGATTTATTTGACGAAATGTCTAAGTTCACATTTCCTAAACTTTTAATCTGTTTACCCACTACTCCTTTTATTATTCTGCTTTGACCCTGAATTAGCGTTTCGTTAACGCCTAAGTATTTGGTTAATGTGTGTTTATCGATTATGTTTACAGTACTACCTGAATCCTTAAGCACAGTACACATCTTTCTATTTATGGGAACTTTAATGATAGGTAAATCCTTTCTGGTTATTTCTTCTTCGCTCTGCAAATAGGAAAATGAGGATGAACCTTCACTCCCCTTTTTTGCTAATTCTTCTGTTTTTATATTATCTTCTTGAAGGAACTTTCTTGCTGTCTTATGTGTAGGGATAATTTGTCATTGACTTGAAGACTTATTTGATGTTGAGCGATTGCTGCTTAATTCAACTATTCTTTATTTCCTTCTTGGTTTCCGAACCAGCAATTCCAGGTTAAATGTCCCACTTCCTTGCAAATCGTGCAAATTCTAGGCCTTCGGCACACGTTTGTAGAATGATTTGTATACCCGCTGTTTTCACAGGCTGTCTTTGGTCTCGCTCCTTGAGAGGAATAGTTCACTTGGGTTGAATTATTTATGTTTGAGTGTTGACCATATTTATAAGGTTTGGGAGGACCACTCTGTGTTTGATTATGTCTTCCTTTCTGGTCTGGATTCCATTTTCTTTTAGTATTTTGGGCATATTTTCCTTGAAAGGTAGTTGGTCTATTCCCTACTTGTCTGGAATTATCATAGAACTTATTATTCATTTTAAAAGTAGGATTATTATTTCTGCCTTTGCTTTCATTTTGTGTTTCTGTCATTCCTACAAATTCCTTGGAGAGATTTATCTCTTTCTTTTGTATTTCTTCTCTCATCATTTTCAATGTCTGAAGGCTGTCTTTCTTTGGATCAATTTTTATTTTCCTGAAAGCCTTCTTTTCTTCTTCTCCAAGGGCATTATATATTGTTCCAAATGACAAGTAATTCAAAACATGTCTTAGATCAACTAAATTATTGTCATCATCACCAAACTGTGTCTTATTTCCTATGGTAATGCCTGTTTTCTTTAAGTCTTCTGTTATTTTATCTATTGCATTCTCAACATTTGCATACAGATTAGCTATTGTTTTATATTGCGGGTTAAGGAATCTGGTTATGTTATATAAACTGTCAGTCTTATTTACGAGTTCCCAGAGTGATAAAAAATTTCTTTGAATTCTGCATAGTTATTAAGTTTGCTAAAACTCATGGAATTCAGAGTTTTGTGGGCTTCACCATATTCTGAAGTTACGAGAAGCAAGGCTTCATTTATTTTAGCTCTTTCATCAGTTATTCCCCCTGAAGTTATGCGACTATCTGCGTCTGCGAGCCAATGATTTACTGTATAAGATTCGAGTCGATTTTTGTCAGGATTTGAATCATTCATCTGCCCACAGAAGTGTGTGGCTGTTGTTATTACAGCTGCTTGATTCATATTGCGATATTGGAAGTTGTGAGTACTATTAGTATTGTTACTATTATTATTACTGTTAGTATTATTAGAATTATTTACACTATTTTGGTTCTGGTTAGTTGTGTTATTATTGTTAGTATATTTCCTTGCACTAAAGTTGAGTGGGAAATTAGTCTTGGAATTCGGCTACGTCAGAGTGTCGACGGTCTTAAATTGAATGGTGAATGGCTAACTGTGTTCAGTAATTCGTCAAAAACTCTTTACATTTAAAAAAAAATTATTCAAATTGAGTACATCATTTTGTGTGTCTCTATAAAAAAATGTTACACTATGCACACAGTACCATAAAATAAAAGAAACTATCAAAATATAACAGTAAAAAAAATTAAATTCTTAAATTGAGTTCAAGTGCACAAGTAAAATAAATCCTTCAAAAGTAATCATTCAAGCACACATAAATAATCTTATGCGAAACTGGGCATCATATAAAAAAAAAATTCATCGCAATGAGCACACAAAATTGCATATAATTACTCAAAATATTTATCACCAACCGAGTGGAAAAAAATAAGTATTTCCCTATCTAATTTATTTACTAAACAAATAATTATCATAGAGAGAGTAATAATGGTAATTACGCTTAAAAAAATAAAACTAATTCACTAGAGAGAGTTTCCTTAATTTTCAATTTGATAAAGAGGGGTTAACTAATCTTCACTCTATTATAACTTTAAAAATTCTCCACTTCTTCAAACATTTAAAGAGAGAGAACAGTAAATCTCATTTTCTCGATAACTTACAGGTTGTTGTTATTGCTGAGTTCTTTCCTAGTCATCAAGTTGTTTTTCTGTTGTTGCCACCTTCAGAGCTTCGTTGAAACACACTCTGCGTTGTTTCTGTTACACTCATAGTGATAGTTTGTTAAACTCACTTGCTGCCTGTTGTTGCTGTCGATGTTTTGGCTCACTTTGTTGTGGTTAATGGTTCTATGTGTTTTGCTTCTCCGTGTTGCACCATTACTGTTTTTTGTTCACTTTTGTTTGACACTTTATTGTAGGATTTTATTTCTTCATATGGGTTTTGCTTGTCACTTTGTAGGTTTTCGTTTCACTGTAACTTAAGTAATTGCACTGATATTTCTGTTAATGTCTGTTTGTTTCATCTCGCCTTCTGGATCCTATATCACTGCCACCATTTTATGTCGTGCCCGACATATTAGTTTCCCTTCTTAGCTGCATATTTCTTCAAAGTTGACAAAACAGTCGTCCACAGCGTCTCTTCCGTAGTCAGCCACTTACGAGTCTGTTATTTCGAAGGGAATTAGATTAATGTAATTATATCTCTCAGAAACACGTAATGGAGACGAAATGGTAGCTTATTACTTTAATGATGAAAGTTAACTACAAACTCAAGTACAATTTATGGTTACAGTTACTATCTTGAAATCACGCTAGCTAGACAGTTCAGTTAAGTCTGTTTGGGACCACGAAAGCAAGGGGAAGCTGCGTCTTCTCTTATGGGTTGACTGAGACTCGAATACTCTTCTTCTGGCTTCTGGCTTCTCTGGAACCCCTTGTTTTTCTTGTCATCTTTCAACTCCTCCTTTTCAGTTCCCCATTGGAAGATTTATATCTGTAAGGCCTCCCCTTGAACAGCGTGACTGGGAAGGACGGTGGTGGGTGTTGTTAAAATCTCTCCTTAGAGGATTTGATTGGAAATGACCACAGGAGGAGGTGTAAAGGACTCTTCCCTAGAATGTTTGATTGGAGAGGTGTTGAACTACATCACTGTGTCCAGCCCCTTTTCCATGGAATTTCCATGTAAACGCCTCCTGTTGAAGGCGGGGTTATAGATATGGCTGGAATGTTAACTTCTGACGAGGTGCTGAGTGATCCTTAGTCAGCTAAATCGTGAGGGCACAGATTTCAGATTTTACGATCGGTTTTATGGGCCTGGGCAAGATATACTCACTCACTGTTTTGAGTTCTCGCAAGATGGCTTCTTGCGGTTCGCTTTACTCAACACTTCTAGTCTCACAGTACATAACAACCAAGGCTTAATTGTTGTTCTCTCTCTCTATTCTCTCTCTTTATTCTTTCTCTCTCTGTCTCTCTCTACTCTCTCTCTCTCTCTCTTTCTCTGATGCTTTCCTATCTAATTTTTCCCTATACCTTTACATCTCATATATATATATATATATATATATATATATATATATATATATATATATATATATATATATATATATATATATATATATATATATATATATATATATATTGTAAAGATTAGCGCTAAAATACGCTATGAAAGCGCCCGCCTTTCTGCTTTGCTCAGCCGATAGATAGGCCTCTGTCTATTTTGAACCTGTGAGAGGTAGTGGATTCTGGTTCGGGGTAGTTTCAACCAGTGGAAGTGGGTTATAAGGGGCGCTCAAAGATTTAATTCTCGCCTGGGGCAGTAAGCTGGCTTGCGCCATTTTCTTTGGGTACAGGAAAACGTCAACCGTTTTCTTTGGTCAGGACATCGCCCCCCCCCTACCCCTGTCCAGAAGCAATAAAAGGTCAGGGCGCAAGAAGCTCGGTCTTCACACACAGTCGGAAGTTTAAGCCGAGAGGTCACGAGTGCAGACCTCGCCCCCCGCCCTTCCTTCCCTCGTCGCCACGTGGAAGTTAACAGCCCTTTGCTCCGTACCCCCACCCACGTGGCCATCAAAGATTGCAAGTGGGGATTTGCAAGTCCCAAAGCGAGAGGGAACTGAACTGCGGCCTTTCCTCATCACAAGGGCGCCCTTTTCCGCCCCAACCTACGACTTGAAAGCAGTACCTTGGTGAAGGAGGCCCTTTGTCGATGCACACACATGTGGACCCTGGCAGAAAACTCCGCTGGACGCCGACGTCAGCCTTACGCTCCTACAATGTGGTAAAGTACCCAGAACGAGTTGCTTAGTCACCTTACTTCGACCTTGTGCATTTATTAAATTTTTGGGCCTATAACTTGGTATTCCCTGATGCTTCTTGGTTCAATCCCGGCCCACGTGTTCACTGCCTCCTTGCTCTGAGTCACAAGTAACACCTCGGGGAAGCCCTTGGCGCCCTCAGCGCACCCCCGAGTAATTCATTCCCCAAATTCCAGCATTAGATTTGTAACCTGGGTCCTCATATCGTTTCAGAAGGACGATTGTAGCAGAACTCTCCTTGGTCCGTGTTCCTGGCATTCCCAAGCTTCCCCACCTTCGAGAGGACTTCAGCAGCAATTTAACGTGTTTCAGTTCATTTTCCCTTTGATCTTGTGTGTTATGAGAATATACATATTTTTGTATCCACGTGTTTCACGCACTTCCCTTTGAGAAAGAGCCCTCCGCTCCTTGTATCACTCCTTTTAGTTTGTGTTTTATATGTCCTGGTTATCTTGCAAGGCCATTTTAGAGCAAAGTAATAAATGTGGAGTCATAAGAACCACCTGCACCATAAAAACATATAAAAAAAAAAAAAATAAATATATATATATATATATATATATATATATATATATATATATATATATATATATATATATATATATATATATATATATATATATATATATATATATATATATATATATATATATATATATATATATTGTATATAAATATATATATATAGCCATTTGGGTTATAAACCTAGCCATTTGGGGGGACGGAATTTTGAACAATTTATTATTAGAGACTGCCTTTGGTGCCAAGGGAGGTCCCTGATTATGAACAAAGGAATACTACTGGAACTTACCTTAGAATTTTCCTAGATTTACATAAATAATGATGGTCACCAATTTGGAATTAGAATTCTTTTACATTTAAAAGGGGTTTATTTACAGAAGATGGGGTAAGTATGTGAGACCAAAAATGTAACAATTTACAGACACATAAATCACATATGATAGTTCATAAATGCAGTAATTTAAAGACACGCAATGCAAATATGAGGGGCCACTGATGCAACAATTCCCATTAAAACAATTAACTCTGATATGACCAAAATGCACCAATTCACAGGCAACAATGCCATGAAAGGGGTAAATTCCAGGATAATGGACATCAGTTAATCAAGATGATTTCTGTGTGGGCAACGGATTCTTGCAATCAGGCTGCGACCAGGAATGGTTGCGAAATTTGGATGGCAGTCAGTAAAGGGTATCTTGGCATAGATTTGCAAACTGGGCAGGCTATGTCGTCTCCTGGAAGAGAATTCAGGAGTTAGTACAAACATGTGGCGGCAAATGAAACCTCCCTTATTACTAAACAAAGCACAATGAATAATCTTACCTTCTAAATCTTAGGTAGCCTAATTGAACACTTTTAAAGGGAGGACTTAATTGCAGGTTACTGGGGCGGACTAACTCTCAGACTTTACCTTAGATCATGGTTGTGAGGTTTGGTGGATCTCCCATAGGAGGATCCGTGTCAGGTTCTGGTTTCAGCACTGGCACTAACTCAGGGCCAGGAACGGGGAGTAAGGTTGACATTTAGATTCCAGCCGAGATAGGTGGAGCTTGGCACTGACCAGTGCTCGCAAGTGGCACTAGCAATGAATTGGTGTCAGACAAAGCTGAAGGGAGAACCGGGGGAGCAAGACCCATCGGTGTCCCTGGAGTGATTTGGGACAGCGATTCCTGTCTGGATGAGAGGTCAAGGCCTCTTGGATCTGTGGAAATGGCCGCTGCGGCTAGATTGCTGGGGCACTTGGACCATCTTTTGGAGTGCCCTCTTATGTTGTAGGTTCTGCAGTGGTAGCTGGTGATATCCCTTCTTGATGAGGGAGGAATTTTTTGGTGGCTGTCTGGTCATGAGATCTGCGGACTAGGCCTGGAATGGTTTAGATGCTGGTGGGTCCGGTTTGCTTTTGGGCAAATGGAAGATTGGGCTGAGGGTGGCATAGCTGTCACAGAGGCTGTGTCCCACTCAGGAAGTTTTGGCATGGCCTCACTGGCGGAGGCAGTCATGCAATAGAATGGCGGGGGTAGGGGACATCCCCAGAGGATGTCTCGTCGTAGCAGGAATTCCACTCTGTACCTGATACGGTTCACCATGCCAAGGCTGTGAGTTTTGGCGCTCCAATCGGTGATCACCCTGAGTTTGGCTGTGGGAGCAATCAAGGACTGCTGGTCTACCCAGGTTCCCATCCACCTGGTTTCCTCATCTACGAAGGCACTGGCTGGCACTTTGGCCCTATTGATCAGGCTAATATCCGAGCCAGTGTCAGCAGTGGTTGGCAGGTGCACTGGAAGGCTAAAGCCATCCAGGGGAGCCACGGTGATGGACTGTGCCCAGACCTGCTCAGGGTGAGACTTTTCTGGCGGCTCAGCCAGGGAGGCTGTTGTACTGATCATGTTGATATGCCTGGCAGCAACCACATGTTTTGAGCAACCAGGATACCCTGCAGAAGAGTGCCCCAGAACTCCAGTCTCGGCAGGGTCCCTGGGATAGGATGATCTCCTGGCAGTGACAGTCTGCTGGGAAGGTGGTGCGGAGTTAGAAGGAGAGGAGGAGTGGCGGTTATTGGTAGGCTGCCATTGGTTGTTGTCTGGCTTTTAGCGGCACTCTGCTTCAGCGTGACCGTACCGCTTGCAGAAGGTGCATGTAGGTCTGCTAGGTGTCCATCCCGTGGGCGATTTGAGCCTGAGAGGTGTCTGGGTGGCACTATTCGGTGTTGCAAGGTGCTGTGGGCTGAATTGTAAGTCTCCCAGGCATCAGCCAAGTGGCAGGCTTCCTTGAGAGTGGGTGGCTGCTTGTCACTAAGATACACAGCCAGAGGCCCAGGTTCACACTGGAAGAGGTCCTCCAGCATGGTCCTGTTGAACACGTCCTCGAAGGTGTTGCACCACAAGGATTCAAACCAGTGGGTCCCAGCATGAGTCTCGTGACAGGCCCATTTTGTCCAGGACCAGCCGACGTCCTTGGCCATACCTTGGAGCCTTTGTCTCCACTTCTCAAAAAGTAATTTCATACGCCCTGGTGATGGCCTCACGCACAGCAGCCATGTCTCCTCATTGATCCCTGTCCAGCGCTCGGTGGGCTGCCTTAGCCTTCCCATCCAGGTGCTTGGTGAGCAATAAGGCCCCTCTCAGCTGGGCCGACATCATAGGTCTCAAAGAGGAACTCAATCTCTTTGAGCCATTGTTCCAGCACATCTTCAGTCCATTTGCCAACAAGGTTGTTGACTGTTGATAGGGAGGTATTTAGGGCAGATGGGTGGGGCTAGAGGCTTGTTGGGTTGCTAGAGCTTCTGCGCTTTCCTTCTTGGCTCTCTCCAACTCGAGCTCCTTGTCTAAGAGTGCCAGCTCGCTTGCCTTGAGAGCTTGCTCGCTTTGTTTGACGGCTAGTTCATGCTGTCTCCTCTGCTCTTCTCTTTCTTCTTGTTCTCTCCTCTGCTTGGCTTCTCTCTGTCTTCTTCGTTCTTCGCCTTCTCGCTCTCGCTGTCTTTGTTTTTCTTCTCTTTTGTCTTTTCGCCATCTCTGTTCTTCTTCGTACTTTCTTTTTTCGGCAATCTGCTCCCTTACAAACTTGTTAAGGGCCTGGCCTGTGAGGCCATCCTTCCTTCCTATATCCCGGAAATATTGGTGCTCTTCGGCTGACATGTTGCTGGTGGGGAAGGACGGCTAAGTGGATTGACTGGGCATTCCTGGAGGAAAGGGTTTGTGACGATGGGGAAGTGTCCTTTAAATTATTGGCACTTCAGTGAGTGGCACCTTTTAATGAGGTGGCACTGTGGTTGAGTGTGCCGAGCGAAGGTCACACTAGTGGAGCATTCCTGAAGGAAGTCTGAGTCCTTATGGGCGGATACGCTAGTAGGTCATAAAGTGCCTGCGTGATCTCTGCCCCAGTAGTATTAATGATTAACCCCTTAGGCATTTGTAACATACTAACCTTTTCCAACTAACCTCCTTCAAAACTATCCCATACTCCAACTGGTGCCTTCCTTAATTGCATACTGTGATTTACCCTTCAGATTACTCATGTTTAATTTTGTTGCATGTATTAATCATAAAGCGTTGCGCAACTCATAATTCATTGCGTGCCATTAGTCAGTGCCAACTCATTCAGTGCCAGAGTCTTAGGATAGCAGGTTAGGTTAAATATTTACTGTGTGCATTTGCCTAGGAGTAGAGCTCTCCTGTCGTTAGAGACAGTTAGTAGAAGTGTCTGTACCCTTAGATAGGTTAGGCCTATTGTAGTACATAAGTTAGCCAACCTGAGTAACCCTCTTAGCAGTTAGGCAGGTCCATTTAGCCATTGCAGTGCAAAAGCACAGTTCATGTAGGGACGCTAGCTGACTAGTTGGGAGGAATAGCTATTTAGCCAAGACCTTCACACCTGGAAGGTTGTGAATGCCTTTTCAAAGGGGGGACCTTTCATGTATTTCCATTCCTCCCTCCTAGCCAGCCAAAAATAATTTGAATCTTTAATTAAAAGCACTTCTCATTTGAATGTTAGACCAGCCAACATGGTGGAAAAGGTAGGGTTTGCACTTGTTTTGAACTAAGAACGCATCCCTCTCCGCACCTGCACAGAAGTGAGTACAGTAGCAACCCCTTTTGACCCCCCACATCACGTGTCTAGTAGCTGATGCCCCTCGTTAGTGTTATAGGTGAATCCAGGCTGTGAGGTAGATAGGAACTTGACCTCTAAGTACTTAATCATAAGACAAAATTTTCTCCACTCTTTTGCTGGCTGTATGACTTTTGCAGATCGACCGAGGCCTACACTCCAAAGCAAAACAATCTGGAAGGAGCGCCCTGGATTCTCACACCCACGCACTCCGTGCACAGTGAGCAACTTGTACAGCCGGGCATTTTTCCATCTCTCACTGGTGAAGACCAATCACGTTGATTGGCCAAGCCCTTACATGTTAAGTGCAAAACATCTACAGGCCCAGGCAAGTCGACTGCAATTAGTCAATAAGCCAGCTCCTTTCCCTTCGTGAAATTCTTTTTTCATTCCTCCTAAAACGCAGCCCCTTTGTTAAGCCAACCTACGCACCAAGCAGCCTGTGAATCGCCCCATGACTTGCTTTGAAACCAGTCTAATTCAATTCAGTGATCAGTACTCAGTTTTACCCTCCATAGTGTAAATTAAGGGCCAATTAATTTAAGTAATTCAAGTGATCAATTCCTCCATAGTGCATAGGTTCATGTGAGAGAAATTATTTGTGCTAGATCGCTAACCCTGGCTTCTTTTCCAGGAGTTCAACCACGCTCTCCTCAATCAAACCCCCATCTTGTGAATCAAATCCTTAAAGAATACTGCCATCCCTGAAACCAAGGAAGTCTGGATAGCATTTCCCCAGTTGCTCACAAAGCCAATTATGGAAATTATTACAAGCCTTACCACGCTTTCCAATTTGAGATTTGCCATTCACGTCACCGTAATTTTCATTTTCATTAAGTTGATTGCCTGCTGGATCCTCAGCTCCAGCCCCATTTGATTGCTTATTGTGTAAATAAATTCATTGTAACAGAACCATTGACTCACTCCCATGGCGACCTTCTATTCTTTTATCAAACTGGTAAAATATGGTAAGTTCTTCACTTTCACCTTTATTTTGTTTACAGCTTGGTGTTCCCTTTTGGTCCCTCTGGCAGTAAACATTCAGAAAAACCCCTCTTGCAGTCTTCCAAACAGACACAACCTGACAATCTGTAAGTATATATATATATATAAATATATATATATATATATATATATATATATATATATATATATATATATATATATATATACATACATATATGCATATATATACACATATACATATATATACATATATAAATACATATATATATATATATATATATATATATATATATAAATATATAAATATATATATATATATATATATATATATATATATATATATATATATATATATATACATACATACATATATATATATATATATATATATATATATATATATATATATATATATATATATATATATATATATATATATATATATATATATATATATATATATATATACATATATAATATATATATACATATAAATATATATATATATATATATATATATATATATATATATATATATATATATATATATATATATATATATATATGGTTAGGTTATAGGGGAGGGGTTAGGTTAGGTTGGGTTTTATATATATACATATATAATATATATCCCCTCAAACCTAACCTGACCAAACCTGTCACCATAACATAACCCAGCCTGTCGTGGCCAGACCCTCTCTCCCTCCAATACACACATAGAAAAAAAGATAACAAGATATGATCACCCCCTCAGCTCCTAATAGCGAGTAATTGTCATATTCAGACTTACCTTATCGTAGAGCAATTGTGGGCAATTGCATTTGATGCCTGGGGTCTGGTGAACTGATCCTATTCTTTTAACGTGCTTTTTCCCCATTTTTGTATGGGGTAAGCACGATGCCTTCTTTTGAAGAACTTTTGATTTGGCTTTGGGGTAGACCGTAGTCTCAATCGGCTGCCCTGCCTGACATCGCTTAGACCCCAGTAGCGTATGGTACATGTAGCATACCAGACCCAACGCCATCCCTAGGTATTTTCGGGAGAGTTCTTTTAAGTGCATGTTTCATTGCTTTGTTTTTCTTAAATGCGACAATAACGCCAAAATTCTTAAGATGGGGGATATCTTTCATATTGTTGTGCAACTAAATATTTGTTATAAGGTTCTGTTTTGTTTTGCCACAGAATCTATTTTGCCGCTTCTAATGCATGGTCTGATTCACAGTCAGGATACTTCAGTTTCTTGCCTGTATTCCTAATCTTATCTATTTCATCATCTTCTGAATAATAATAATAATAATAATAATAATAATAATAATAATAATAATAATAATAATAATAATAATAATAATAATATGAAGGAGTAGACCTCTTTTAAACAGGTCTTATTAAAAAGGATGGCTGTATTATGCGAATTTATCTTATATAGTGTCTTTTCTATCCTCCTTATGATTCGCTTTTCAGGCTCAGCGATGTTAGTCAGTAGCTGGCCGATATTCATGTTGGAAAAGGACAGTGTGCGGAATATTGGAAGTCTTTTATTAAAATATCCAATCAGAAATCGTTCGTCTGGGTTCAGGTTCTATTGTAGGTACCGTCGACATGTTTCGACCAGCTCGTTGGTCATCCTCTGGACGTGGTTGCAGAAAGAAGAAGAAACGAGGTGCTCGGGTTGGTATTTATAGGGGAGGTCATGATCGGTGCTGAATTATGATTGGCTGCCCGGGGCATGTACCGGGCGGAGCCTTCCCATCCAAGTTCTGTTTTCGTCTTGCGTGAGCGGCGTTGTAGTGCTGAGGATGAAGAGAAGAATTTCGATCCTCAGATGCCGAATTTTGATTTGCTTAAACGCTATGGGGATCGCTCAGTGCATGTCTCCTGGCTGCCGTGGGGAGGAGAAAGGTTTCTTGCGTAATGTTGAGTGTTGGTTTCTCCTTCCCAATGTGCAATGCTTCCAAGAGGCGTAAGGCGGCGGTGGTGTAATTTGGTCAATTACTTTGATGTTCGTGATTATGTCTTTTCTTGCTATTCTCTGGTTATGGACGGTCCTGGCATGATTAAAGATAGCCCCCTCTTGGGCGTGGCAGGAAATCCTTTTGGAGAAACGCATGGTGGTCATACCGATGTAAGAACCGAGGCATCCTCGGACGGGGCATGAGTACCGGTATACCACGTTGGTTTTCTTCAAGGGGTCCTGCTGAGGGGGCTCAGAAACATACATCTGGT
The DNA here is from genome assembly GCF_040412425.1 of Macrobrachium rosenbergii. Taxonomy (NCBI): domain Eukaryota; kingdom Metazoa; phylum Arthropoda; class Malacostraca; order Decapoda; family Palaemonidae; genus Macrobrachium; species Macrobrachium rosenbergii. Next base: position 94,096,312 of record NC_089742.1, read on the forward strand.
TATCTATTACAAGAGCAGAAAGACGAGCAGCCTGGTTATGCGCAACAACCCAGCCCCCCCTCAGCAGGACCCCTTGAAGGAAACCAACGTGGTATACCAGTACTCATGCCCCGTCCGAGGATGCCTCGGTTCTTACATCGGTATGACCACCATGCGTTTCTCCAAAAGGATTTCCTGCCACGCCCAAGAGGGGGCTATCTTTAATCATGCCAGGACCGTCCATAACCAGAGGATAGCAAGAAAAGACATAATCACGAACATCGAAGTAATTGACCAAATTACCGACCACCGCCGCCTACGCCTCTTGGAAGCATTGCACATTGGGAAGGAGAAACCAACACTCAACATTACGCAAGAAACCTTTCTCCTCCCCGGCAGCCAGGAGACATGCACTGAGCGATCCCCATAGCGTCACGAGCAAATCAAAATTCGGCATCCGAGGATCGAAATTCTTCTCTTCATCCTCAGCACTACAACGCCGCTCGCACGCAAGACGAAAACAGAACTTGGATGGGAAGGCTCGCCCGAGGGTACATGCCCCGGGCAGCCAATCATAATTCAGCACCGATCATGACCTCCCCTATAAATACCAACCCGAGCACCTCGTTTCTTCAGACCTTCTGCAACCACGTCCAGAGGATGACCAACGAGCTGGTCGAAACATGTCGACGGTACCTACAATAGAACCTGAACCCAGACGAACGATTTCTGATTGGATATTTTAATAAAGACTTCCAATATTCCGCACACTGTCCTTTTCCAACATGAATATCGGCCAGTTACTGACTAACATCGCTGAGCCTGAAAAGCGAATCATAAGGAGGATAGAAAAGACACTATATAAGATAAATTCGCATAATACAGCCATCCTTTTTAATAATAATAATAATAATAATAATAATAATAATAATAATAATAATCAATATATTCAGGGCTACATTTAAGTAATACTCTTAAAAACATTGATGTGAACACTGATTTCTTATCCTTATTGCTTTGACCAGAATGAAAATGAACATACTGTAGGAAGAAATAATAGCAGGTGTTCTGTAAACATTGTATTTAAGCCCACTACTATTTATAAATATTAGGCAATACAAAAAGGGTGGGCACACTTCCTTTTCCATTTCCATTGTGAATTTAACGGATGGTAGCCTACTAATTGACTAAACTTTTCAAAGTAGTTACTTACATATTCGTTCCCTGGTCGTACACAAATGGAAGAGGATGGCGTCTACCCTTTTTGGATTGCCTAATTTGTAGAAATAGTAATGGAGTTACATACTAATATTTCTTCCTATGTGCATTTTCATTCTGGTCAAAGTAATAAGGATAAGAAATCAATGTTCATATCTATGTTTTTAAGAGCATTGCGTACACGTAGCCCTGAATATACTGATGATGAAATAGACAAGATTAGGAACATAGGCAAGAAGCTGAAATTTCCTGACTGTATTAGAAAATGCATTAGAAGCGGCAAAAAAGATTCTATAATGCATCAGAAGCTGCAAAAAAGATGCTCTGTCAAAACAAAAAGGAACCTTACAACACAAAAAGATATCTCCCATCTTTTATAAGAATTTTGGTGTTATTGTTGCATTTCAAAAAAGAAGAAAAAATGAAACGTACTTATAAAGAACTCTCCCGACAATACCGAAGGATGTGTATATAAAATTCTATATAAGTCTTGTAACAAGTTTTATATTGATCAAACTGGAAAAGAGAAAAAAAACAGCATTACAAACTTTTTGTTCATGTTACTGAGAACAATCGTACTTTCAACTGGGAAGGGGTACAAAAAGATAGCCTACTGTAATAATGCACTGGGCAGGAATCACTAAATCTAGCTTTATAAAAGAAAGGTATGACCATAATATGAATATCAGTCAAGGCATGTATAAATTTGATCATATAATTTCAAAAGAAATTTGTAAAATATCTACATTTTAAGGAAAGCAGTAGAGATTTTTGAAAAAAATTATCATATTTGCAAACATAGTATGTAGTGATAGTACTAATGAGTTTTTTTGCTCCTTCCCTTGGAACCTGTCGGGCATAGGTTTGTGGTCTCCTACAGTCTGTATGCTCGTAAAATCCCCGCTCAACGGGTTTTCTATAATGAACCTCCCGTTTTCTAAGGTGCCTTTCCCACAAACTTAGGTCATGTAAATAGCCACATTTTTATCTATGTAAATACGTATCTGTTATTGATTTATTTGTGCCTGTTTACGTTGCACATGCGTCAGAACATTATTGTGTCAAATCTTGTACTTTTATCTTTACATGTTATTTGTATTTATCTGTCCTGTTTCACATTGAGAACAATTAACCTCGGGTCATCTGTATCCTATTGTATGCCTTTGTATGACGTCTGCACGCCACTTCATAAGCGGCCTGCTTTCTTAATAAACCAGCAGTACATGTCCTCCTGCTCTCTTTTTTGCACCTCTTACAGTGGTGACCTCCCGGAGTGGTTCCCGGAGCCATTAGCAGATTTATACGGCAACCTAGTCTTGGCTCCATGAACTACCCCATGCCCCCAATGGCCTAAACATGGCGCTTTAACAAAGTGTTCGGTACGACTCTCGTCTGCAGATCACCAGCATCATTGGCGGACCCACACAGCACACCCCAAGTGCATATTGATGTTCGGGATCGACTACAAGGACCTCGCCCAGGAGCAAAACGCCGACCCATAGATTCCAGCCTATCGCACCACCATCACGTCGCTCAAGTGGAAGGACGTGCCCCTCGCCCCTGGGGGCCATCACTGCTGAGCAATGTAAGCACCGGCCACCCCTGCCCGCTAGTACCCGCCTCCTGCCGCCATCTAGTGTTTGATGTAATCCACAGGCTGTCCCACCCCTCCGGCAGGACGACGGCCAAGCTATTGGCAGAGAAGTTTGTCTGGCACAGTATGCGGAAGGACGTGACGGCCTGGGCGAGGCAGTGCATCCGGTGCCAGACCAGCAAAGTAGGGCACCACACCGAGTCGGGGGTGGGCGAGTTTCCCCAGCCGGGGAGATAGTTTAGACACATCCATGTCGATGTGGTAGGCACCCTTCCCCCATCAGATGGGGCCAGGTATCGCCTGACGATCGTCGACCGCTCCACCAGGTGGCCCGAGGCGACGCCCATGCAAGAAGCCACCGCCAGTGCCGAGGCCCTCCTCTCCAGCTGGATCAGCCGGTTCGGTGTCCCGGACCACATAACCACCGACAGGGGTCCTGCTTTTCTGTCCGAGCTGTGGACCATCCTGGCACGCCTGCTGGGGACCTCTCACCACAGCACCACCACCTACAACCCCGTGGACAATGGATTGGTGGAAAGATTCCACAGGTCCCTGAGGGCGTCCCTCATGGCCCGCTGCACCACCGAAGATTGGAAGTACCAGCTGCCTTGGGTCCTCCTCGGACTGAGGACCACCACCAGAGCCAACGGCGACCCATCCTCAGCAGAGAAAGTCTACGGGGAGCTCCTCATAGTCCCAGGCGAACTCATCACAGGAGATTGCCACAACCTGACAGTCCAGAGGCTCCGTGACACGGTCGGAAAGTTCTCCCCCTGCCAGTGAACATATACAGATAGGACGTCGTCTTTAATGCCTCCTGGTCTGTCCTCCACCACCCACGTCTTTGTCAGGAATGATGCCGTCCGCCCGCCCTTAGCCAGGCCTTACAAGGGACCCTTCCGTGTGCTGGAGAGGAACAACAAAGCATTCTGGCTGGCCATCCATGGGAAGGACGACTGGGTGTCTGTAGACCGCCTCAAGCCCGCCCTGTTGGAGGAAGATGTCGACGATACCATGCAGCGCCCTCCATGGGAACCGTCACCCCTGCAGCCAGCCCAACCCAAAAGAAAGTCATGTGGCCGCCCCCGGAAGGAACCGGATCCAGACAGCGCCACAGCCAGCCGCTCCCGCTCACACCGCACCCCCCAGCTGACTTCGCGGAGCCGCGGCACTCTCCAGCGGCCCAGCAGATACCTAATTTGATCAGATGTTATTTATGTCTTGGGGGGGGAAGTATTGTAAAGTCCCCGCTCAACGGGTTTTCTATAGTGAACCTCCCGTTTTCTACAGTGCCTTTCCCACAAGCTTAGGTCACGTAAACAGCCACATTTTTATCTATGTAAATACGTATCTGTTATTGGTCCATTTGTGCCTGTTTACTTTGTACATGTGTCAGAACATTATTGTGTCAATTCTTGTACTTTTATCTTTACATGTTATTTGTATTTATCTGTCCTGTTTCACACTGAGAACAATTGACCTCGGGTCACCTGTATCCTATTGTATGCCTTTGTATGACATCTGCACGCCGCTTCATAAGTGGCCTGCTTTCTTAAACCAGCAGTACATATCCTCCTGCTCTCTTTTTTGCACCTCTTACATGCTTGTCGGTAGTCAGCACTGTCCCCTGAGAGTATATTGTGATTCCTGCCACTAGCACTGATCAGGGGTGGATTCATGGTCCCAAACGGTTGTGTATCTTCGTCAGTACTGTCTCTGCAGTATACATATTGTGGTTTCTAAACACTACCTATTATTCCTTCATCAACAGCGTAAACATAAAGTTGGTACCAGTCAGGACCTACACCCTGTCTCTTATATATATATATATATATATATATATATATATATATATATATATATATATATATATATATATATATATATATATATATATATATATATATATATATATATATATATATATATATATATATATATATATATATATATATATATATATATATATATATATATATATATATATATATATATATATATATATATATATATATATATATATATATATATATATATATATATATATATATATATATATATATATATATATATATATATATATATATATATATATATATATATATATATATATATATATAATATATATATATATATATATATATATATATATATATATATATATATATATATATATATATATATATATATATATATATATATATATATATATATATATATATATATATATATATATATATATATATTATATAAATATTTCTGCTGTTCACCCTCAATGTATTTATTTGTAGTAGTATTAATCAGACTGACCAAGACAGGGAAAAGTCTTTTGTATCGCAGGTTTGTGCAGAATGATTCAAACTTTTAACGTTCGTTCATAGCTAGGATAGGTAGCATTAGGCATTTAACCCCATAGGAAAATTTCCATAATCAATCTTATGATAGGTGGCCTTACACTTTCTTTACCTGTTCTCCTCGGCGAATGTTTTTGACAAAGTTTCAGACACCAAGGGCATGAACGGACACCCCTGTTTTGACCCAACTAGTTCGGACAAGGAGGCAGAGAGAACCAACCTGCCGTCACGGACGCACGCCCTATGCGTCTTGGCCCCCTATTCTTTGTTTTATAGTCTATGTTAGTAGTGAAGTGGCGAATTCATCCCAGAACTTCCGATCGTCCGTTGTATGCGCAACAACTAGTCGTCCAAGGTAAAGTCTGTGTTTTGTTCAAAACTTCATCAATTACTAGCCCCTTTTTCTGTATTTCCCATTTCTTTGTTTCAGTCTCTCGCCACCATGTCTACCCAAGCATTTTGCTTTTACGAGGTCTAGATTAAGCATAAATTATATTGTTTAGTGACTTTCAACCATTCCAGTGAATCAACTAGGAAGTAGGGAAGGTTAAGCAAGTCATTTTATTCTTTATGCCACCTTGTGTCTCGAATCCCTTGTTCGGAAGAGCCGTTGTGTTTTAATACCATATTAACGAGCAGAGATTGACTGCGTCTGAAGTAGGGCGACGTTTATCGTAATTTCCTTAGTTAACGGCATATTCTTTGTGTTGAGGTTAATTTCCCTCGACTGGCGACCTTGAGTGTTTAAACGGGTGTCTTTGAGGTTAATTTGTAGCTTCATTGACAGGTTACTTGTGTCCTTGGCATGCAGGGCCCTTATAAAAATTATGTAAATCAAGTAATAAACTCATCAGCCAAGTCTCACACGTAACATTGACGACCTTGCATAAGATCTAAAGAAATTTTAGAGAAAGAATTTGGAGAAAAGAAAATTAATTACAATTAATTCCGAAGAGAAAAGTCAGATATCTCATTTAATTTTACTCTTTCAAACAAGGAGACAGCACAAGGCATAATAATAATAATAAGAATAGTTAGAATACCAGGTATAATTAAGAATTAGCGTAGTTATAGGAAAAGTGTGCATTGGAGGCAGAGCAATTCATAATTTATCAAATCTTGAGAAAGAGCATTTTTACCGTGTTTGGATATCGTGGGTGCTATTTGCCTTGGCCAAGGGACAATGCAGGGTGATTTCTTGTAACGAGTCAAGTGGTCCAGTCACATATCCTAAAGACCAAATTTGCAAAGTTTGTAAGAGCCCAACGCTGTCTCTTCCAAACACGTGTGTGTTCGTTCAATCGTCATCCGGAGTGGACAGGTAAGCGTCTTGTTTTCTTTTCTCTGGCAGAACGTGATTTCAACCATACAATATTTCCGTCTGTTTCTCCCTAACCATTGTTGTCTCGATTTGTGTACAATCACCATTACTTGCATTGCCATGCAAGCATTCTAATCATGTACTCATAATGTTCCACCGAATCTTCTGTACCAAACTGTATGTGTGTTTCTGTTTGTGAAGACGCCAAACGTCTCTCTATTTCACATATGTTATGCTACTGCATTGTATTCATTAATCTGTCTTGAATCTCAAGCAATTGGCCATATGTAGAATTTCCTGGCCTTTCCACTGATGTATGTTTCATCACTGTATGTTAATCATGTCTCTTGGTATCGCCATCTGTTTGTCTGCCGATAAACACAGATGTCTGAATCTTTTATCTCTGTTTTACCTGTCTGTGTGTAGACGCTACATTACCGCTCGCACGTGTCAATAACATCTCCGAAGATTCTGTACATTTATCTCAGTATGGAACCACAACAAACCAGTAAACACCCAGCCAGTATGTCACTCATACCCCAGTCCTTACACTGGTGACCACGGAGTGACCCGAAGGACCCAGCCGACCCAAGATGACGACCCACGCGCCTACAGACCATTCGCCGCCTCGCTGCTTCCCGCCGTTCCTGAGTTCTCAGTAGAAGTCCGACCCTCCGAGATGACCCACCCCACCACCGGAGCCTTGGATGCCTCCTCCAGGAAACCTGAAGCTGCCCCGCTTTCGTACTGGACGAGCTGACCAACGAAGGACCAGCAACGTCATCCTTTAGCCTGCTGCCCCCTCTCGAGCTGGCTACCAGGATCAGCCGTCATCCTTCAGCCCTCGAGCCAGCCACCAAAGGATCATCCGACGTCACCCTTTAACCCGCTCCGTCCCCCTTGAGCTCCTGCTGGTCAGCGCCACCCTTCAGCCTCCTACCCGCCCCTAGCCCAAGCCCTTCGAGCCAACTACAATTGTCGGCAAGACAATTTCCGCGTCGAAGCCTCGCTTTTGGGGGGGAACATTGTAAGAGCCCGTTGCCCCGATGCCGTCTCTTCCAAACAATCAGACGTTACCCAAGTCTTGGGGGAGAGTATTTGTAAGAGCCCAACGCTGTCTCTTCCAAACACGTGTGTGTTCATGTGTTCGTCAATCGTCATCCATCGGAGTGGACAGGACAAAGCAAGCGTCTCGTTTTCTTTCTCTGGCAGAACGTGATTTCAACCATACAATATTTCCGTCTGTTTCTCCCTAATCATTGTTGTCTCGATTTGTGTACAATCACCATTACTTGCATTGCCATGCAAGCAATCTAATCATATACTCATAATGTTCCACTGAATCTTCTGTACCAAACTGTATGTGTGTTTCTGTCTGTGAAGACGCCAAACGTCTCTCTATTTCACATATATTATGCTACTGCATTGTGTTCATTAATCTGTCTTGAATCTCAAGCAATTGGCCATATGTAGAATTTCCTGGCCTTCCCACTGATGTATGTTTCATCACTGTATGTTAATCATGTCTCTTGATATCGCCATCTGTTTGTCTGCTGACAAACACAGATGTCTGAATCTTTTATCTCTGTTTTACCTGTCTGTGTGCAGATGCTACATTACTGCTTGCACACGTCAATAACATCTCCGAAGATTCTGTACATTTATCTCAGTAAGGAACCACCAATAAACCAGTAAACACCCAGCCAGTATGTCACTCATACCCCAGTCCTTACAAGTTCATTTCATTTTCACAAAGTAGTAATCGCGATTTGGCAATACCAATCGATATTGTGTTCATATAGCGGGAATCATTTCGAAACACTGTGTCATTGAAAGAGCAAACGAACGGCAATAATAATTTTACCATATACATTTTTTAGTAACGTAAACTGGGTCACGAACCGCACCAATACTTAAGCGGACAGTTAATTCCGTGCGAGAAATACAATAACAAGACAACGTGTATGGTAATTTCGTTTTCCATCCTTAACGTAAAACACTATGCATTATTGGTATATTTAGAGTAAATCTGGATGCCTGCATTCGCTTAGTTCGTTGTTTTGAATTTTGTGCTAAAGGGATTCACCCGCCATTTTTGTATCCCTCCGCGAGGTATTGTTTGAAATTGTTTTGAACTAGCGGGACTCTCCCGGCATCTTGAGAGCTGAGTGACCGCTCCTCATATCCGCCATCTTAAGACCTTTATTGTCACTGTGTGTGTAATTGGTCGCCTGCCTTAAGCCATTTTTTTCCATTTTCTTGGAACTACTTTCTTCGCGTAGTAGATCCACCTCGCAATATCTTAGCTAGACAGACTTCGGTAGATAAAACCAAGATATAATTTAGTCAGGGAACGATAGGCCTTAGTTAGGATTAATACAAATAACAAGTTCCTGTACAAATACCCGACATAAAGAAAATCATATAAAGAAAGAACTTACAAATTTACTCCAACTCATTGTAGACGTCATCTGGTTAAGATTGTTAGAGACAATCCTCTCATTGCGAGACAATGCATCTGTGTGTAATTAACCCTGCCAATTTGTGCACTTATAAAAATTTTACTTAAATTTTTCTCAGGTAGGCCAAAATTGGCTGATTGAAAATCTCTCTCTCTCTCTCTCTCTCTCTCTCTCTCTCCCTCCCATATATCCCAGTAAGCCTAATCGAGTGTGTGTGACCCTCTTCAAAGAAAGAAGGGCCGACACCGAGACAATTAATTTAATTAAACCAAATAAAAGCAACACCTCTGTCCCACAAGTAGATGAGGGCAAGTTAAAGCTTAATTACAGTGATAAACTGTCAGTCACGAGTGAGGCCTGCTACCCATACCTAAGCAAAATAGTAGCTTTTCACCCTCTGAAAGAAGAAGGGGGTTAGCACTGGGTACTGGGATCAGCCACTCACGAGGATCTTTAAAGAAAAGCAACGAAATTCACTTTATTCCACAGTGCCAATAATTTGCAGCACTGTCATCAACTGAATAAACTTTCTTCTCTCTCTCTCTCTCTCTCTTTTATTTTCGACTTTTACTCTCATTCAATTGTTAAACTTTGCCGGGGTAGAGTGCCTTTCCTCCCATTTGGCCTAGTTGGACTCAAGTAAAGGGTTCCTAGGAACACATTGGCACCATAGTGCCACCAATCAAGCAACTAGAAAAAATAAATAAAACCAAACAAGAGGGAACACAGAAGAGAAAGTCCTTCTGGTACCTAACCTGCACCAGTGCCTAAGGATACTGAGTGCCACCAGTGTGACCTTTACACGGCACACCCAACCATAGTGCCACCTTTTGAAAGGGTGCCACATCACTGAAGGGACACTTCCTCGCTGCCTAAGTACGCCCAGTCGACCCGGTTAGACGCCCTTCCCCAACAGAACCATGGCAGCAGAGACTTATAAAGCCTTCCTGGATCTGGGGACGGCGGCAGGTCTCACAGGCTCGGAACTTACCACCTGGGTCAAAGAGCAAGTGGACGACTTGGCCAAATGGGAGAAGGAAGAAAGACTCGAATGGCAGAATTACGAAGCTGAACAGAGTAAGTATGAAGAAGAACAGAGGGCGTATGAAACCGAGCAGAGGAGGTATGAAGCCGAGCAGAGGAGGTATGAAGCAGAGCAGAGGAGGTATGAAGCAGAGCAGAGGCAGCTAGAAGACGAAAGAGAAGAAAGAAGAAGACAGCATGAGTTAGCCTTCAAAGAAAAAGAGCTCGAGCTGGAAAGAGCAAAATTGGAGAATGCCAAAGCTATGGCTAGACAGCAAGCCTCCAGCCCTCACCTGCTGCACCAAATGCTCCAATTTCGAGCATTAATTCCCTAGTCCCCAAGTGGACTGAGGACGAGCCAGAAGCATGGCTGGAGGAGATCGAGGCTCTCTTCGATAACTACAGCACTACGGAGACGGAGAGAGCCTTAATACTAGCCAAGCATATGGAAGGAAAAGCCAAGGCAGCACTTCGCTCACTGGAGAAGAGCCAGAGAGGTAACATGGTGGAAGTTCGTAAAGTCATTACAAAGGCCTACGAAATAATCCCAGAGAAATGGAGACAGCGGTTCCGAGGTCTTGACAAGGAAGTCGGCTGGTCCTGGACCGAATGGGTCTGTCACAAGACCCAGTCTGGTACCCGCTGGTTCGACTCCTTGGCCTGCACGACGTTTGAGGATCTCTTCAATCGGACCATGCTAGAAGACCTTTATCAATGTGTGCCTGTGCTCCTTGCTGTATATCTTAACGATAAGCAGCCCACCACACTTATGGAAGCCTGCCACATGGCTGATTCGTGGGAAACTTTTAACCAGTCTCACAGCACCTCTCAGAAGCGCCTTGTTCCGCCAGCCTACCTCTCGAACTCCACTCGCCCGAAGAATGGACTGCCGAGCAAGCCTACGTGCACCCACTGTAAGAAGGTGGGGCATGCTGAAGCTGAGTGCCGATTTCAACTAGGCACTAATAAGCAGCCTACTACTACCAGCCAGAACTCCTCTCCCGATTCATCCGCTCAGCCCTCTCCTCCAACAGTTACTGCAGGCCACCGAGCCCATCCAAGAGGCCCGTGCAAATCCTGTGGTGCTGCCAGCCATTACAATGCTGGATCTCTGGCCTGGCCTGTCCACATCATGTCCCCACCACAAAATTCGTCAACCTCATTGGCACCTCATTTTCTGCGGCCGGTCCACACAAGATCCTTTACCCCGAGAGATTGGAAACCCAGTCCATCTCGGTGGCCCCGCTTCAGAGCACTAGCCTGCCTGTGACCCTTCCGGTCACAGTAGACACTGCAGCAGACATTAGCCTGATCGCTAGGGTCCAAGTGCCGCCGGTGCCATGGTTGATGAAAAAACCTGGTGGGAAATGAAGTGGATAGAGGGCCACACCATTACCGTTCCCACGGTTCAGCTCCAGGTTACAACACCTTGGGGCACACTACCCCACCGCCTTGGCGTGGTGGGTGGAATTCGGCCCAGAGTGGACTTCCTGTTGGGTCGGGATCTTCTCTGGGGAAGCCCGTTAGCAAAACCCCACCTTCCGCCCACCGAAGTAGTCAGCGGAAGGGGCACACACCGAACCATTCTAGGCCTAGCCCTCTCCAGTCACGAAGGGCTGGCCCACAAAGAGGTCCTCCCTCTCCCCGAAGAGACATTCAGGAGGAGCAGTACCGCTGCAGGACGTGCAAGCGGACAGGCCACTCCACAAACTGGGAGGGCTGCCCAAGTAAGCAACGCCCAGCGGACGCCCCCGAACAAGACTCTCGGAGGGGCTACGATCTCCAGCTGGGGCAAGAATCTCTGCTGCAGCCACTTTTAAGTCATCCGCGACCCTCAACTGCTGCCAGTGCCACTTGCGAGCACTGAGCAGTGCCACGCTCCGTCCATCACGGACGTTGAGCTATCACTCGAAAAGTCCCCTATGCTGGGTCTAAATCATGAGGCGAATCCTCCTCTGGGAGATCCAGGATTCCCCACGCCTTTGATCATCACAACCGGAGAGCCTCCAGCACCCGACACTTCTTCACTAACTCTGTCCCCAGAGGATGAACCCCTGGAGGATCAAATAGTTACACCTTCTCTGGGAGACCAGGAACTGGCCTCCTCGGACGCAGAAGTCGAGATCGCTCTCGCTCCGGTTGTTGCAGCAGCCGGAGTAGGGAGCCCTCCTGTAGCTTATGTAGTTGCCCCTGACTTCGCGCCCGCTAGCCCTTCTGGGCTGTCCCCAGAGCCGGTGCCCTCATCACCTCCTATGTCTGATAGTGATAGGCCTTGGAGGAACCCAAAGAAGAACAAGAAGGGCGGAAGAGAGCCCAGTAGTTGCTGAACCATAAGCTCATCCGGAGGAAACCCAAAGAAGAACAAGAAGGGCCGGAAGAGAGCCCAGTAGTTGCTGAACCATAAGCTCATCCTGGCACTAGTGCCCCCTCGGCACAGTGCTCTACCATCTTAGGGTGATCCTGGCCCCTTGCCCAGAGGAGGTAGCCAGTGTGATCACTTTTTCTTATACATAGCCTAGACCGCCTTATGTATGGTACATCAAATTAGTAGCCTTGTTCCTTCCACTTACCACCGAGCCGCAGTGTAACTAACATCAGATAATCTTAACTGTTGTGAAAAGAGCCACTATGCTCATGACACACATGGGCTAAGACCTCAGTGAGGCACCCATTTATCATATGAGGCAACCCTCATGAATTAACTGGTAATTACTAATTGTATTAAACACAAAAACTTTGTAATTTAGTTAGAACAGTCACTCTTATGTTGGTGCTACGGTCGGGTTAGTATAGGTTAGGCTAGGGAATCCAATAGAATGTACCACTAGGCTAGGTCTAAAACATCACGATTATAGGAGGTAGCATGTAATAACCGTAAGCACCTTCCAGTACTGTTAGAATTAGGTAAAGTAATGATTGTAACTCATATCCTATCTAAGGTTAGGTAGATCCGTAGCTAGGTAGGCTACACAGGACAAATCTGCCCAGGGGAGAAGAGTAACCTAATAGAGGCAAACAGCTTGCTTAGTACAGACCTTCACGCCCGAAAAGTGAGTGAAGGCCCTCTTAAGTGGGGAGCTTTTATAAATATTTCTGCTGTTCACCCTCAATGTATTTATTTGTAGTAGTATTAATCAGACTGACCAAGACAGGGAAAAGTCTTTGTCCCGCAGGTTTGCGCAGAATGATTCAAACTTTTAACGTTCGTTCATAGCTAGGATAGGTAGCATTAGGCATTTAACCCCCATAGAAAAATTTCCATAATCAACCTTATGATAGGTGGCCTTACGCTTTCTTTACCTGTTCTCCTCGGCGAATGTTTTTGACAAAGTTTCAGACCCCAAGGGCATGAACGGACACCCCTGTTTTGACCCAGCTAGGTCGGACAAGGAGGCAGAGAGAACCAGCCTGCTGTCACGGATGCACGCCTTATGCGTCTCGGCCTCCTATTCTTTGTTTTATAGTCTATGTTAGTAGTGAAGTGGCGAATTCATCCCAGAACTTCCAATCGTCCGTTGTATGTGCAACAACTAGTCATCCAAGGTAAAGTCTGTGTTTTGTTCAAAACTTCGTCAATTACTAGGCCCTTTTTCTGTATTTCCCATTTCTTTGTTTCAGTCTCTCGCCACCATGTCTACCCAAGCATTTTGCTTTTACGAGGTCTAGATTAAGCATAAATTATATTGTTTAGCGACATTCAATCATTCCAGTGAATTAACTAGGAAGTAGGGAAGGTTAAGCAAGTAATTTTATTCTTTATGCCGCCTTGTGTCTTGAATCCCTTGTTCAGAAGAGCTGTTGTGTTTTAATACCATATTAATGAGTAGAGATTGATTGCGTCCGAAGTAGGGCGACGTTTATCGTAATTTCCTTAGTTAACAGCATATTCTTTGTGTTGAGGTTAATTTCCCTCGACTGGCGACCTTGAGTGTTTAAACGGCTGTCTTTGAGGTTAATTTGTAGCTTCATTGACAGGTTAAGTGTAACCTTGGCACGCAGGGCCCTTATAAAAATTACGTAAATCAAGTAATAAACTCATTAGCCAAGTCTCACGTGTAACAATATATATATATATATATATATATATGTGTGTGTGTGTGTGTGTGTGTGTGTTTGTGTCTGCATAATCGTTGCACACTAATAGCCTATACTGTATTCCTTAACAATCCGGCTTTTGTTTTCCAGATGTTGAACGAACATCAAAACTATTAAAACATATTTGTGACATAAACATGAGTCTGTGTGGTTTAACTTCACTTCAACCAAATAAGTAACACGCAAGAACTCTAGGCTTAAATATGTTTAGTTGTGAAATGAATCGCTGTAAATGGTAACTAAAATTTAATTACACATTTATAAAGTAATAAATTTGTAAATGATTATAAACAGGCCATGTTGATTTCGGAATAAATACTCAAAATAACAATTTTAAAAGTAAATTGTATTTTTCCTAACTATACAAACCTGAGGTCCTTTACATTAGGAGATTACTTTCAGGCGTAGGCTGGAAACATTGTTGAACTTCAAACAAGGTGGTTAGGCAGTTAACTACTGTCCGGGCAAGGGGTACCGCCTGCCCGGATGTAAACATTCCAATTTGCCTTTTTGGCCCAGGTACAGATTGAGGGTGGCATGACGTGGGCATAATTGTAAAGGACCTCGGTTTGTATAGTTAGGAAAAATACAATTTACTTTTAAAAATTGTTATTTGTTTCATCACAATATACAAACCCTCGGTCCTTTACATTAGGAGACTTACTGATTGGAGGAGGAATCTGAAAAAGTCTCTCTGAACTGACTGGAGTTCACCACCTTGTCTTCCCTTCCTGGTCGTAAGAGCAAGGAAGGAAAACTGCCTCTGACAAAAGATCAGGTTGTAGGAACGCAGGATCAGTTTGTCAGACTTCTGGGACCCTTTGCATGAAAGAGGAAAACAGTTCATGCAAAGTAGGCTAGGAAGAATTGACGTCGGGTGACAATAAGGCAAATACAAGCATTGGGTTTGTTTCAAAGTCATGGACTCCTTCCTCCCCTTGCAAGAGGAAGGAGTGGGGCCCACTTCTATTAACCTGAAAGAAATAGAACGGAAGCTCTCGTTATGTGCTTACCTGCCTCGATCTGCCCGGTCCAGCTTGGCTACGCGTCCGCTCCTGCCCTTGGGAAGAGAGCTTAGGATGGGGAGAAGGAATAGAGGCCAGTCACTCAAGATTCATCTCCCAATCACTACCGTACAACATAGGCGAGATGCACCTGTCCCGTTAGGGGAGCTGGATAAGCTACACAACTTGTTGAGCAGCCACCACAGGACCCAAGGAAAAAGTGTCCAAGGACTTTTGTGCAACATCCCGGAGGTAGAAGGAGGTGATGATAGTCTGTCGGGACCACACACCCGCCTTCAGCACCTGTGGAGACCGACATATTCTTCCGAACACGAGGGACGGACCAATGCTGCGGACCTCGTGATCTCTCGGAGGAAGCGTACCAGTGTCGTCTTCTCCTGCAGCAGAGTACGCTCTCCTTATCGTCTCATGAAGCCAAAAGAGATGGTATTCTTGGACACTTCTTTCTTGGTCGAGCCAGTGCTAACGTAAGAGTCGTCGACACTCAGGCCGGAGGTGCCAAGTCTTCTTCAGATGGCGCCAAACAGCACCCTAACAGGACACAGTAGCATCTATCTGGATCATTATCTTCATTAAGTCCTCTAGGGGAGGATCGTGAAGGACTCGAACCATGTGTCAGGGACCGAAGGGTTCTGAGTCTTCGCTACGAAATCACGGGATGAAATCAGCGTAACTGATCCCCATCCCCTCGAGTGTTTGACATCAAAGGAAAGTCCGTGAAGCTCGCCAACTCTCTTCGCCGATGCCAGGGCAAGCAAGAAAACGGTCTTGAGGGTCAGATCCCTGTCTGACGACTCTCTTAAAGGCTCTCAGTAAGGTGCACCGAGTCAGGCTCCTTAATGTCACGAGTCACATCCCCAAGTTCAGGGCCTGAGATCCTGGGTGGGCAAGACCGTTCGAAGCTTCTCATGAGTAGAGAAATCTCGAAAGAGGAGGAGATGTCTACTCTTTTCAATTTTACCAAGACATTTTTAGGCCGAGTCGGCGCGGTAGCCTTTACAGCTGAAATGGAGAGAAGCTTCTCTCTGCGAAGGTAGACGAGAAGTCCAACGACCTGCTGAACAATAGCTCCAACCGGAGAGATACCCCTTCGACGACACCAACTACAGAAAACGGACCACTTTCCTGGTATATCGCTGCGGAGGATCTTCTGAGGGTATCCTGCCATCTCTGTTGCTGCACGAGGTATTGTTTGAAAATTTTGCCTCTCGCTCTCATCTTGAGAGATGGTGGATAACCTCCAGCCATGAAGACACAGGGAATGCACTGCCAGGTGGAACCGCTGTGCCTGAGGTTGACATTTTTTCCAGGTTGGGCCAGGGGAACTCTCTTGGCGTCTCGGAGAGGAGAGCTAGCAGGTCTTAGGTACCAACTGGCCTGGGGCCATTTGGGTGCCACCAGAGTCATTCTGAGATTCGGGGTGATCATCAGTTCCGGCTGATCGACATAAAGAAAATCAGACAGAATGGGGAACTTGGCAAATTTACTCCAGTCATCGAGTTGTCCCACGGGTGTTGGGAAGATTGTCCTAGCAGCCCATGGGTCCGGCACGACAGAACAGAAGATCTGGAGTTTTCTGTTGTGCCGGTGGCTTAACAGATCGATGACTTACGCCCCCACAGGTCGAACAGCCAAAATTACTTCCTGGTGGAGGGACCATTCGGTCCCTACCACCTCTCTCTCTCCCTGGCTGAGCTTGTCTGCCACGACATTCCTCTTGCCTGGAATGTACCTGGCTGACAGCTCTACCAAGTGAGCTACGGCCCACTCGTGCACCTGCATCGTCAATTGATGAAGCTGGTGGGACACCAGTCCCCCTGCTTGTTGGCGTATGCCACTACCGTGGTAAATTGTCGCTCATCAGTACCACGGGTGTCAAAATCACTCGATCCTGGAACTCCTGGAGGGCCAGGAAGGCCTGGGACCAGAGCTCCAGGATGTTGATGTGAAGGTGCTTGTCGTCTCGTTGCCACACTCCCGAAGTCATCAACTCCTCCAGGTGTGCGCCCCATCCTCGGTTGATGCGTACCGAGAACAGAAGCATAAACCGGAGGGGGTAGAGTGGGGATACCCTATTAAGAGGTTCCTGTCGTCTAACCACCAGTGAAGGTCCTTTCTCACTTCTTCGGAAAGAGGAATGAGGAAGGACCAATCAAGTCTCAGGACTGGGACCAATGTTCTTAAAGTCTCCACTGGAGAGACCACAGGTGAAGACGCCCGTGAGGTACTAAGCTGCCACCTCCAATGATGACAGGTGACCGATGACGACTTGCCATTGCCGAGCTGGTTGCTCCTGTCGAGACAGGAACAACTGTGCTGCCTGCCTGAACTTGCTGATACGAGAGTCCATGGAAAGACTTTAAAGCCGTGTCTATCAGCATGGCCAGGTACTTTGTCTCACAGCTTGGGGTGAGATCTGACTTCTCCAGATTTACCATGATCCTAGATCCTGGCAGAACTCGAGAAGGAGAACGATCCTGTCCTGGCAACTGCGAGCTGAACAGAGAGCTATGAAGGAAAACGGAGTCGTCGAGATACCTCAGAAGACGAATCCTGAGCAGAGTGGGCCCAAGCTGACAGAGAGAGAACACGACTCGTGAACACCTGGGGAGTGGTCGAGTTAGCTCGAAAAAGTGCTCTGAGCTGGAAAGACCGCTCCCGAGGAGAATGCCAGAGCTATGGCGAGGACGGATGGATGGGTATCTGGAAATACGCACCCTTCAAGTCCACCGTCGAGCATGAAGTCGTTCTCCTGATGGAAGCCATCGTGGAACCGAGTCTGGCCAGAAGCATGGTTCAAGGGAGAGGAGGCTCTATGACCGGTCTCCATCCCCTGATGCCTTCTCTACGAGAAAGATATGGCTGTAAAAGCCTGGCAGACTTGTCACTGAGACGAGCCAGACAGCATTCTTGCTCAGCATGGCTTGCACTTCTTGCTACAAAGGCCTGCGATGTAGCCCCAGAGAACCTGAAAGATAAGTTTGGAGGACGGACAAGAGTAGGCTGAGGGGAGGCCGGACCGAAGGGTAGTGATCATCCCTCCTGGTAAGGACATCCACTGGCCAGCATGACCCGTGTCGATCTCTTGCCACGTTGCCCCATGGCTCGACAGCACCCCCCACCTTTGGCAGCTTTGGGGCCTGCGCTCCTTGCTGTTTCCCCTTCTTCTTAACCCTTGCCACTTTACCGGACTGAAGCGGGGCTGATGGCTGATGGGAGTAACCCCCTTCTCCAGGACAGCAAGAGAGGCTGGGTGTTCCCTCGGGCCCCTTCGAAGACTGGGACTTCTTAGGGGAATGGAACTGCCAGCCTGGCCCGAAGACCTGGCTGCAGTGGGGCAGAGAGGACCCGAGGTCTAACCACTGCCTGCCTACTACTACAATCACACCCTCTCCGGTCATTCTCATCAGCCTCTCCTCCAACAGTTTTGTCCCCATCCAAGAGGCCCACCAACTCTCTGGGGTGCTGCCAGCCACTACAACGGTCCATTCTGGCCTGGCGATGGCATCATGTCCCCAAGGGACCTACAGACCTCATTAGCACCTCATTTTCTGAGGCTGTGTCTCTCTGCTTTAACACCAGGTTTGCCCACAGGTTTGCAGTCTGGTGGGCAAGGTCAGAGAACTAGCCTGCCTGTGACCTCCAGACACACAGTCACCCAGCAGACAGAGTCTTCCCCAGGTACAATAGCGCCTGAAAAAAGCAGTGGGAAATGAACTGTGAAAGACCACAGATCGGTTCAGCTCCAGGAGACACCTGGCACGGCCACCATGGGGTGGCTTCGGCCCAGGGTTGGACTTCTTGTTGGGAGAGAGAAGTGTTCTCTGGGACAATTGCTGCAAAAAAAGACCTTCCGGACCAAACAAGTCAGGGAAGGGGTCACCTGAACCATTCAGGCCTAGCCCTTCCCAGTCAGAAAGGGCTGGCGAGGCAGAGGTCCTCCCTCTCCCCGAAGCGACTCGATCGAGGAGCAGTCTTGCCCAGACACAAGACCGTTCACTTGATCGAGAACCCCTCCACAAGCGTGGGAGGGCAGCCCCGAAGCCTTGGGTTCCTTCTTGGGTCCCCAGAAGGATTCGGAGAGGCGCGATTGCCAGACAATCCACAGATGAAGCCGTGGTCCCTTCCCCGAGGTCATTGTGCTGACGAATCAGCTGATAACCTCTGAAAAAGTCCTCTGAGCAGTGCGGGGTGTCCGTCCATCCTGACGTAGAGGACCTTCGAAAAGCCCTTCCATGGTGGGTCCTAAATCCGAACTCCTCTCCCTGGGAGATGAGGGAGAACCTTTGATCATCGCAACCCGAGAGCCAGGTGCACCCGACACTTCTTCACGCAAGTTGAACTCAGAGGAGAACAATCCCCAGAGTTCCTTCTCTCCGACCACGCCCCTGGAGGAGACCAGGAAGGGGCGGAGGGGACAGGAAGAAGAGGAAGATCGCTCTCCTCACTGCCCTTACTGGCAGAACCAGTAGAGGCAGCCCGGGCGAGCGGTCACCTGACCCGCGTTGATGACGAGCCCTCAGGTCAGAGCCGGAGCCCCATCACAGCCCAGGTGAAACGATCCCGAGGAGGAAGCAAAGAAGAAGAAGAAGTCGGGCAGAAGAGATTCGTCTCCCCGAGCCAGGCTGGGAGGAGAACCGCGGCTGGTCCTGGCACAACCTGCCCCTGTCCTCACAGCGCCCCAGATCTTCTTGAGGCCTGAGCCTCGGGAAGACTGAGTAGGGAGTTCTTCCTTTCTCTCCTTGCATTCGGCCCTGCAGGCTGAAGCATTGTATCAAATTAGGAACCTGACCTGGCACTGGAAGGAGTGCCAGCAGGAAGAGGCATCAGCACCTGCATCCGGCTCTTTGTCTCGCCCCAGCCTATGGTCATGACACACAGTGTCCACCATAACAGACTCAGGGTATCCCAGTCTCATATGGGGACCGGGTGAATTAACTGGCAACTTACTAAGTGTTAAACACGGTCTTTGCTGGCCTTAGAAGCAGGAGGTTTCTTATGTGGGAGAGTGCCAACCTTGGTCTGTATAGGTTGGCTCCCGGTGCAATCTGGAATGCCCACTAGGCAGTCGGTTCCTGATCCGAGGATAGGAAGAGCCTGTGAAGAACCCACACCTTCCCTGTGGAAGAATTAGTAAAGTAATGAAATCTAGCTCAGGTTTCTTAGGGTTAGGTAGACAGACTTCTTCTTCTTCAGGACAAAGCCTCAGGGGAGAAGGTAAAGAGGCAAACAGCACTTAGTACAGACCTTCATGCCCGATGAAGATGAAGGCGAAGACAATGACGGCAGCTTCCTATACCTCTTCTTCTTCTTCTGCACCAATCTATTTTTTGTAGTAGTCAAATCAGACTGACCAAGCAGGGAAAAGATTCAGGAACAGCAGGAACAGCAGGAGGGGCTGCAGCAGCAAACTTTTAACGTTCGGGCAGAGACGGCGGGGTAGCGGACCAGCATTTAATGCCTGGGCAGAAAATTTTCCATAATCAACCTTATGATGGGGGGCCAGGGATGCTTTCTTTACCTGTTCCCTCGGCAAATGTTTTTTGACAAGGTTTCAGACCCCAAGGGCATGAGCTGGGATGGGTTTTGAGGCAGCTAGGGCCGGGCTGGAGGCAGACGAGGAACCGTGTCCTGCCAGGCCATGGTCAGCAACCAGGGGCAGCTCCTAGTCTTTACAGATAAGATGACGTCACCATCGCATCTGAATTCACCCAGTGGGTTCCAATCGTCCGTTGTATGTGCAACATCTGGTCATCCAAGGTAAAGTCTGTGTTTTGTGAAAGTAGTCAAGTGGCTGTCACTGCTTTTTCGTGTATTTCGTGACTTCTTTGGGCCAGAGCCAAACCACCAGAGCCGAGCCAGAATTTTAGGCCCAGGTCTAGCCAGCATAAGTTGGGATTGTTTCGCCTGGCCATTCCAGTGGGACCTGAAGCAAAAGGTTCGGGCAAGCAATGGAATTCTTTATGCTGCCTTGGGTCTTGAATCCTCTTGTTCAGAAGAGCTTCTGTGTTTTAATAGGATATCGTGGTCCAACTCTCCCTGCGCCCTTCCACAAGTAGGAAGAAACGTTTAAGAGGAAGGGAGGGAGTCACCTAACAGCATATTCTTTGTGCTGAGGTTAATTTCCCGGGAGGGAGCGACGAAGAGTGTTTAAACGGCTGTCTTTGAGGGTTAATTTGTAGCTTCATTGACAGGTTAAGTGCGCCTCCCCTTGGCCCCATTGCTCGAGGACCACAAACAACACTCACTAAATCAAGTAATAAACTCATCACGCCAAGTTTCAAGATGTAACAGAGTGCGTGTGGGTATATATCGACTCTGGATATATAAAGAATTATACTATATATACCCCTACCCGGGACATATACGCTGGGGATAGGAGGGTTTAGATGACTTGTTCCATATCAAAAAAAGTAAAAACAGAAAAATTCCTTAAAAATGATGAAAAATGTTTTCAGGCAGATGTTGAACGAACAAAAACGTCCGAGCATACGTGACATAAACAAAGTCTGAATGTTTACATCTGGGCAAATGGTACTCCCGCCTCCCGGGAAGTAGGCTTAACTATGTTTAACCACCTTGTTTGATGTTCAATGGCCGTTTCCAGCCGTTTATGAGTAATAATTTCTAAATGATTATAAACAGGGTTTGTATGATTGTGAATAAAACAAAATGTCTTTTATTTTATTTTTTTATTTCCTTATGAAAAATTGCATTTGATAAAAATGAATTCATTTGAACGTTTCGTTGTATTAATTCATTAAACATTAAATTCATGTTTTATCACATATTTTTCGTTTAGTGGTTTAATAGAAATTAGAATTCGTTTGAAGAAACAGAATTTAACTGGTCAGAGTAATTAGAGGTCTGTTAAGGATTTCCTCGCCTACGAGCATGCCTTGAGATCTTGAGGTGGTGTCGCGAGACCCTTGGTAGCCTATTGGGGCATTCTTAGCGTTTCACTTGATGAGGCAAGGAACCAGCCTCTCTGTTTTGGAATCATGATCCTGTCCATTTTCGCTTTGCTAGCAATGCCAGGCATTACTTCAATAAGATCAATTTCATAGTGCTTTCATTACAGATATTCAATGAAGGTCAGCCATCTACCACAGTTTCTCGAATAATGGCTTTCATGACTTTTCCTAACCGTTGAGAATCCTTCTGACTACTGCCTTACTCTCGTTTATCTGCTTATGAACGGATAAAAATGTTATTATACTGACTGTAGTAATATTATTTATACTTACCAATAATGCCATTATTATTATTCCAGATTATCTACGCCGTTCATGATGCTCTCCTGCTGTTTACTGGCTGTCGGGAATTTGCTCGCGGTAGTTGGAAGATGTTGCTATGCTCATGCGTCCCTTGTGGCGGCTCTCATGTATTCACTGGGAGGTAATAATCATTGCAAGACTCAAACCCTTGTAATAATTGCAACAATACTGTAAGAAAGAGACATTCAAATTAATTACTAACAGACAGAAACTATAAATATCCCTCAAATTAGTAGTTACTGAGTAATTTCCATGATGGTTTTTCAGTAAGGTTTGGTCCAAAATCACTAATATTATATATATATATATATATATATATATATATATATATATATATATATATATATATATATATATATATATATATATATATATATATATATATATATATATATATATATATATATATATATATATATATATATGCCCTGGAATAAAGTGTTCAGGTATCAAAAGCTTATAGAAGTTCCATGAGCAACAGTAATCATACATTTCACTAATTACAAATACATATATATATGTATATATATATATATGTGTATATATATATATATATATATATATATATATATATATATATATATATAAATAAATAATATATATAATATATCTTAATATATATAATTCTATATATTTTTATATATATATAATATATAGCCGAAAATATCCAGACGGAATAAATTGATAGATATGAATAGCGGTATATATAATCGAACCCCGTTACGATGGCTCAGTCACGTTTACGACCTGGCTACGAGAAGGATAAAGTCCATCGCCTCTCGTTCATCCATATACCGTCTTTTCAGATATATTTTGTTAGAGCTGGAATAGACCCGTGTAGACATCGGATTATAGTGGGTAATCGATAGGTTTGCTTTTTAAAAAGCAAATGGATGTTACAGACTAAATACACACACAAAACAAAGCCTACTACAACACCTTCTAAAAACATAACAAACATCTCACGTCTTTTTGGATATGCTCGCCATACCGAAGATGGAATAAATTCCAGACTGCTGGGAAAGAAAGGGCGTTGGGTCGCGAGTATGATACATGAAACATACGTGGAGGGTCTTGCGATGTCAGGATAAAGGTCTAGCCGATCGAGACCACAGGTTTTCAGATATAAAGCCAAATCAAAAAGTCCATCAAAGAAGGCATCGTTTGCTTACCCCTTTTAGGCTGAAAATTTTGAATAAAATCACGTTACTTTTACCAAAACAAAAGAAAGAGGGCATTGTATATATATATATACATATATATCTGGTATATATATATATATATATATATATATATATATAAAGCAATAATATATATATATATATATATATATATATTCAGCTATATATAAATATATATAAATATATATTTATATATATATACATATACATATATATATATATATATATATATATATATATATATATATATATATATATATATTCACAGGCTCTTATATCTTATATATATATATATATATATATATATATATATATATATATATATATATTATATATATATATATATATATATATATATATATATATATATATATATATATATATATATATATATATATATATATATATATATATATATATATATATATATATATATATATATATATATATATATATATATATATATATATGCTTTTGACTATGAGTCTGGGTTTTCTCTAGCTATGACTTCCATTTTTGTGGGGTGTGAGAGATTACATTCCATGAATATAGCTTTTGCTAAAATGCTTTCATTAATTTTTCAAATAAAGTCAAGTTTTTATCTCAGCGTTTTAATTCAGGAAGCCTTTGTTTGAGGATAAATGCAAGTGAGCTACCAATAACAGCTGAGGTAAGCGTTTTGTCAATGCTTAGGGACCTTGGTAAGATATATATATATATATATATATATATATATATATATATATATATATATATATATATATATATATATATATATATATATATATATATATATATATATATATCTTACCAATATCTTACCTCGGCTGTTATTGGTAGCTCACTGCATTTATCCTCAAACAAAGCCTTCCTGAATTAAAATGCTGAGATACAAAACTAGACTTTATTTGAAAAATTAATGAAAGCATTTCAGCAAAAGCTAGATTCATGGAATGTGATCTCTCACACCCCACAAAAATGGAAGTCATAGCTAGAGAAAACCCAGACTCACAATTAAAGCGGCAACCATTCAAATCAATCGAATTAGTGATTCTAGACCAACCAATGCTTGTGACTAACACCCAAGCCACCAAACAAAATAAAAAGGTCATGATCACTCTAAAACAAAATAAATGCCATATAGTATGCTAAAAAGAATACCACTCCCAATATACACGTCCTCACTGGACCCAACCAGAATTCATTCTATGGCCATTGGGAAGACGTCCCTCAAAGTGGCTGTCTTATTCACAAACACTGCTGAAAAGAGCGATCACATCAGCCGCAAATCGAAGTGCATACCCATTCTATGGTTCCTCTATAATATACACATTAGAGAGCACACGTATGCACACATCCACCTGTCAAACCCCTCCCTTAAAGTGTGACATCACCGTCAGGTTCAATGTTCTGAAGGAACTCCGTCTTTTGAACCCGCAGATACCACAAAGCTTCCTTTCATCTGTCATGTTTTCCCTATGCATCTTGGTCACGACTGGAAGCCATGAAGGAGCGAGTTGGATACCCGCTGTCTCCAACCGTGGAAAATACCAGTGTCAGCATAGAAGCCACTTGCACAGGCCAGCAATTAATCAGGTTACTTAGTTCGTGGACCTGCAGGCATCAGTAATATGAGCTCAGCCTACCTACCACTGGGTGTCCTCGCCCAGATACAACAAATATCCATAACAAAAGTTCACTAGGGGCCGCCTTCAAAAATCATGACAAACAATATGCACTAGATATGAAGGTTGCTTGTCGTATGCATGACTGTTATTCCAATAAACAGTTCATTGTAGAATGCATATCCTCACATCTTGAACTCTTGCAACTGTGCAAGACCATGTTAAGTGCGGTGCACACGAATCCTTTGCTCTAAACAGACATCTCCCACCATCGACAGAGACTTGTAGACGTCCCGTCCAACATCTCTCAAAAGACCATAGATCCTCTCATGAAGGCAAAGGCGTAGAAACCTGCAGGCGTAACGTAGATGGCCCCCATATCCAACTTGTGTCCGTTGAGGATTATAGAAGCCATCCCATAAGGTGCTGTGAGGAAGTGGTTTATAACGTAAGTCAGTCATGTCGACAGTCAACCCAAAAAAATAAGACATCAACGTAACCACTAACAAAGTATCACTGCCAAAAACCACTGTCATAGACCAACAAACAATTGTCTCAAGAACCCAACAGCTATTGACTGCAAAATTGTCCACCCAACCCCACTAACAAAAAACCAACATGCTAGAACTGACTGTGTTACATACATCTGAACCAACCACTATCTAGAAAAGAAACCACATCCGTTAAAGTAGATTCCAAAACTCCCAAATGGTAAAATATCCTCAAAAATACGCCCCTTAGAAACTGCCACAACTGCTTGAACCTGCATATGAAAATCCAACAATAAAAACCCTCTCTTTCTCAATCATTAAGTAAGGTAGTCCAACAAAAAGAAAAAACAATCATAATATCCAAGTTTCCCCCCGTAATACCATCGACCGTTACCAGTAATCCATTTAATGAAGTCCACAAATTCTACAAAAGTCTCTCATAATTCCTCATCACAATCTCGTAATGCCGCCCAAAGATTTATCCTGCAAGCTAATTCTGCTGACACCTGTTGAATCCTCACTAAATTCAAAACCGACATACTAACTAACGTCCCTATAACCACTAAAAATAGCCATTACTCAAAAAACCAAAGATATCATATAACAATAAAACCATAAAACCATAACAACGATTCCAATACCTCAAAAACAAGAAAACCACAACACATCTCAAAATGTAGTCTCATTAAGCCACAATATCATAAATCACCCAAAACCAAGTGTAAACCATAAGACCCTTACTTAGGCATAACTTCTTCTTTTAACGTGCCTGTTTTCCTATTTGTAGGTGGTAAGCACAATTCCTTCTTTTCGAGGTGTATGTTGTGTTTTTAGAAGATGTTGGAGTGGCTTTGTTTGTGTGTGTATTAGTCTGTAACACCCATTTGCTTTAAGCAAACCTATCCGTTGATTACATACGTAAACCCGAGGTGTCTACACGGATAGCAAAGTGTCCGCCTCTCTGACCGGTCGGCTGCGGATTTGAACTCACGACACAGACCCCTAAGAAGTCCGAGCTGCTGCTCTAACCCACCTGGCCATTGAGGCTCTTCTTACGCAGGCATAACAGCCACCCCTAAAGCCACCAACAAACGGAGCTTCGGCATTGACCAAAAAGCCAAGAAAAGAATCCTACAAATAAGCAATTCCAGAAAAACAAAAAAAAAAAAAAACTACCATGATTCTAACCACAGGACCTACCCACAGATCAATATAACAATATCCAAAATGTATGTCACGACCAATGTACCTACAAAACTCTACGGTATTTGAACAACTAATTACGCCGAACCCCCACAATTGAGCAGAAAAGGAAAAACAGAAACAAAAGAGACTGAACCCAGACCACCAAAAGAACTCTGTATAACTCTATGGACGCACGCCCTCCTCTATTAAAATCATTCAAAACACACACCCAGAAACCTGCTAAAACCATATAATCAGAAAACAAAAGTATTCAAAAGAAATTAACCAACAAGTTCGCCATTAAACAGTCCTCTTAATCTTAGATATATGTGTCAACCGAGACACTCCTACATTTTCATCCTGAACGACAAATCTATTCCACTTCTTTATTTCCACAACCCAAAACGGACCCTCAAACTTAGGCCCCAGTTTATAATGCAACTGATTCCTAACATTTATTTTCACAAAACCCTATTCCCCACAGCAACTTTAACATTATCTTGCTTTGACTTACTCCTATCAATCATTTCCTGGGTTTTCAGCTCAAGATTCCTGGCAAGACGTGTAAATCTCTCCTAAGCAGTAGAAACCAGTGATCTAACCGTATCATCACAATGAGACGGAATGGACAACAAATCAAACGCGTCTCACGCTACGCAAGCAAAGACCACCTCAGCGGGAGACATTGCAATAGTACCACTAACCATAGGCTAGTATTAATGCTATGCCGAACCTGTGCAATATACCGATCCCAGTTCACATCATTACCCCCTACAATGATTCTGAGAGCCTCAATAACTTTCCTATTGGCCCGTTCACATAAACCATTAGCTTCTGGTCTATACGGAATCATAGTTACCTTCCGAATCCCCATAACCTCTGCAAGACACTCTAAAGTCTTATTCACAAATTCTCTCCCATTATCTGTAAAAAGTATCTCAGGAACCCCATAACGACAGATATATCCCAGGAAAAATGTAACTGCTACCTCCTCCACAGTCTTATGCTTCAAAGGGAAAATCTCTACTATCCTAGTTAATTCATCCACAATAACCAACAAATGTCTGTGCCCTTAACTAGACTCTCAGAAATTGAACAAAGTGTCCATATGAATACGTTGGAAAGGTCTACTAGGGATAGGAAATGAACCCAATTTACAAGAAGTAACCCTCACTGGCTTGCATGCATTACAAATTGAACATCCCCTCATAAAATCATCCACTGATGCAAGCATGTTCCTCCAAAAAATCTTTCCCCGTACATTGTCTTCTCAATACCCTGGACTACTAAACCTACAATCCTCAGGCTCTTTAGAACAACTATCTGTTGTATCTCCTTCATCCTCACTACTCCTCAGCTTATATTTATTTTTCCTAACTAACAAATTGCCCTCTAATTCCAGACCAGCAAAAGGTAACCTATAACCCTTCCTAACTAATTACCCCTCTAAGAAACGCCTTTACATCAGCCAAAATTTCATCCTCATCTTGTTTAGCCTCCACTAAACTAATATCCCAGTTTATACAATCACCAGACATATAAACATGAGAACCCACTGAACCATAAAAAGTCCTACTAAGGGCATCAGCTACAACATTTTGTCTGCTTTCTATATACCTAAGCTTGGCATCAAAATCCCTAATTGTCAAAAACCACCAGCTCTCTTAGGGGAAAGATCCAGCTTATTAAAAAGATCCAACAACGGCCTATGATCTGTAAGAACCTCAACTCTGTTGCCCAACAATAATATCTTAAAATGACCCAAACTAGATGCTACCGCGAACGCCTCTTTGTCCTTCGTTCACACAGACATCTCATTACTCCCTCGCGTCTTAAACTTCCTACCGTAGAATGCAATAGGATGCAGTTTACCCTCAAATTTCTGCATAAGGCAAGCTCCTATGCCCTCTTGACTGGCATCTGTCACCAATGTGAAAGGAAGCCCGAAATCAGGAAAACTTAGTGCTGGGTGACTCATTAAAGGTTCTTTAATTTTCTGAAAGGTTGACTGCTGTCCCTCACCCCACACAAACTGCACATCATCCCTCAATACGTCCATCAATGGGGACAACAAAGTAGAAAAACCCTTCACAATCCTATGGAAAAAGCCCGCCATGCCCAAGAAAGACCGAATCTGCTTCTTATTTCTGGGAGTAGGAAAATCTACAATTGCCCTAACTTTATCCTCATTTACCCTGACATCCTCTTTAGAAATGACATGACCCAAATATACTATCTGCCTCTTCAGGAAACCACACCTGGTTAATTTAATCTTCAGACTCGCTAATCTAAGCCCCCTAAAAACCTCCCTAAGAACCTCTAAATGTTCCTCAACAGAAGCAGTGGCAACCAAGATATTGTCCATGTAAACGAAAAGGACTTCCCTAACAACCCATGCAAAACTGTATTCACTAGCCTCATAAATGTCAAAGGACTACCTGATAAACCAAACGGCATCTGTGTAAATTCATAATGTCCCTTCGGTAAAGAAAAAGCAGTACACTTGCGACTCTCCTCACTAAGAGGAACCTGTAAGAGTAGATATTTTTGCCCCCAATCTCCACAAATAAATCTACCAAACACGCCACTGGCTACCTATCAGGGATGGTCTTCTCATTTAATTTCCTAAAATCCACACTTACATGGACCGAGCCACCCTTCTTAAGCACTGCTAACAACGGAAGATTAAAAGGTGAGGAACTGGGCCTAATTATACCTTCCTCCTCCCACTTATTAACCTCTTGCTCAACCTGTTCCCTAATCTTAAAAGGAATCCTATATGAAGGGACAAAGATAGGCTTCGTCTTATCCTCTAAATGAACATTGTGTTCTAACACCATATCCGCAAACTCAGCCAAAACAACCCCCCCCCCATATACTCTTTATAATCAACATTAGCTAAATGATCCCTGAAAACCTGTCTCCTAACCTGTAATTCTGCCTCTAAAAATTCATTATTGTCCCCTACAATAGCAACCAAATTATTGTCGTCAACCAAATCTTCAAAATCTACCACATATGAATCCCTCTGATATCTTCGAACTGAATCGTTACAGTTTAGTAATTCTACCCAAGTAACCCTTGAGCTCAACCTTTTCACGCACTTCACCTGAGCTTTCATCATAGCCACCATACCCGGCCCCAAAACCACATCTTCTGACAAAACAACTTTATAACACTTCTTAACCATAGAAATATGTTCGGTATCCACCTGTAACCCATTATCAACACCGTATCCATTATTAACTTCCACTTTAATAACATGAATTCCCTTGTATAGGATAAAAACCCCAGGTACCCAAACAGTTATACAGCCTACTCCCGTGTGAACCGAGATTCTGTTTCGCCGGCACGCTGGGTGACCCAGTAACAATGTATTCCCCGAAGTACCCCCTCTTAAAACCAAACATGGCTCTACAAAAACTTACTTCCTGAAGACAAACATCTGTGCAACCAAAAACACTCAACCCATTTGCTTGAACATCGCATACTGTCTCTTTAGTAGGCCTCAAACATTGATCAGAAAACACTGATCGATATAAATCATAATTCATCAGATTAATAGACTCACCAGTATCAATAAATACTTAGACATTGACACCGTGCACTGACCCTTACACATTTGGCTTCGGCTCTAAGGGCTCAGCCAGAAGTCCTATATCACAAGAAACACCTAATGCCTTTTCCTTTACAACTGATTGGTCTCCTGATTGGTCTCCCGACAATGCTTGTCAATCACTAGATCCCCTCACAAAACCCCCTTGAGGAACTTTTTCACCTAAGCTACCAAAATTCTGAAACGTAGGCCTAACATTTTCCTGTTTAAGAGACGGACACGACTGCCAAGGGTGACCATAACTCTTACAACCGCCACAATGTTTAACACGACAACACGTCTTAATGTGTCCCTGCATATTACAATTAAAGCAACAAAACCATGGAATCCGAGAACTCTGGCCCATCCGAAACTTAACAAAACCCTTTAAACTGCGGACAGAAGCACTGCGCCCTACACAACCATAGGCTGACCTAAGGAATCTCTGATCATTGTCCCTTCTATCTATTTTCGCTGTTTTCCTCTTCATAAATAAATCCGCTAACTCACCCTTGGCTGATCACAAATGCAAAATTTCCCAAGTTATGTGGAAGGAAACCCCTCAAAGAAAACAAAAGAAAAAATACAATTCTCCTGAAAATTCCCACAATGTTATTTCCCTTTATTTCAACAATTAATCCCCAAAAGTCAAAAGAAAGTACAATTAAATTAAAACCTCATGGAAAAAAACACACACAGATGGGCTGATCACACAACTGACTGCGAAGTAGGTCAAGATGAACATTGAGTCTTCAAGGGCAAACAAAAAAACACACAGTCGGCCCTCAAGTTAAGAAAATGGAAGTCTACCCTCATGTAAAGAAAATGGGACTCGAGCAAACAGAAGAGAGAGAGAGAGAGAGAGAGAGAGAGAGAGAGAGAGAGAGAGAGAGAGAGAGAGAGAGAGAGAGAGGAGGCAAAAAGAGGAACGAAGAGGAATCACTCCCTTCCCTCTAGTGCAGTACTTCCCCCCCTATCTCCCTAACACATCCATGATCTGCAGAAGCACACAGAAAAAAAACACTGAGTGCTAAACCTCTGAGACGAGTCTGCCTCTCAACCACAGTCGTCAAGGCAAAAATTACCAAGTAAGCTCACACCCAACACAGAAATAGCTCCCCCCTTTACATATGCACACACATGTACCGAAAATAAAACATGTACTTATGTAACTATAAAAAAAACAGTTTAAACTCTAAGAAATGTACACTCACTTGCATAAGAAATGTTTACCCACAATAACCAAACAACCATCAAATAAATTATTTCCTCATAATCAAAGTCCCAGAGATAATACAATAATTAAATTATCCCCTAATTAAACCCTAAACACTGATGCAAAAAGCCAATTGCTAAAAAAAACACATAAGCCACACCAAGACCCACATGCCCCAGTCTACCCTGTATAGAAAATGAGAATGGCAAGAAGCAAGAAACTCCGCCCAACTATGACGTCGCTGACACATCATTCAGGGGATGACATCACTCCTGCCAATGCCCGATATAAGTTGCAGCGCAATAAAAAAACATCCACTCCTCCCCCTTAACTGGTTTGTTCATTTCAAATCTGACACTAAAATTAACAATAATAAAAATAATAACACTTATGTATGCCCCTGGTTGACAGCCAAGGTGTGAAATCCTTCCACCGAAGAAAAAGAGAGAGAGAGAAAAAAAAAAAAACACAGAAATACACTTGCGTGTTTGAGCATTTTGACACACATAAATAGTGAAGATACCACAATTAAACACACTGCACACACTAGCCTCTTCCCAAAACATTCCCCAAGATAAATCACAGTCCAGAATTATCTACAATCACACCAAAGCCTTGCGCCACGTGACACATCATTAAGCACTTGAGAAAGACTGACTAGAGCGCATTTCACACCTCCCCCCTAAACCGAATTGCTGAACTATCAAATCCCTATTCTGAGATGCCAGCACTACCAACCTCTATAATCCATCCAATATAACAACTACCAGTAAGATATGATTGTCTCTTTGGAAGCGTAACCCATAACCTATCTATTCACCATCTATCTACCTATTTGGCTATCTATTTACTGTATATTTACGCTGCTACCACTCTTACCAAGGTCCCTAAGCATTGACAAAACACTTACCTCAGCTGTTATTGGTAGCTCTGGCCGGCTCAACATATTCTCTCTCTACCACCTGCATTTATCCTCAAACAAAGGCTTACTGAATTAAAACGCTGAGATACAAAACTAGACTTTATTTGGAAAATTAATGAAAGCATTTCAGCAAAAGCTAGATTCATGAAATGTAATCTCTCACACCCCACAAAAATGGAAGTCACAACTAGGGAAAACCTAGACTCGCAATTAAAGCGGTAACTATTCAAATCAATCGAATAGTGATTCTAAACCAGC
Organism: Macrobrachium rosenbergii; assembly: GCF_040412425.1. Classification (NCBI taxonomy): domain Eukaryota; kingdom Metazoa; phylum Arthropoda; class Malacostraca; order Decapoda; family Palaemonidae; genus Macrobrachium; species Macrobrachium rosenbergii. The sequence goes on from NC_089742.1 coordinate 94,129,133, forward strand.
CAATACTAGTGACTAACACCCAAGCCACCAAACAAAATAAAAAGGTCATGATTACTCTAAAACAAAATAAATGTCATATAGTATGCTAAAAAAGAGCACCACTTCCAATATACACGTCCTCACAGGACCCAACTAGAATTCATTCTATGGCCATCAGGAAGCCATCCCTCAAAGTGGTTGTCTTATTCACAAACACAGCTCAAAAGAGCGATCACATCAGCCGCAAATCGAAGTGCATATCCATTTTATGGTTCCTCTATAATATAGCCTACACCTTAGAGAGTGCATGTATGCACACATCCACTTGTCAAACCCCTCCCTCAGAGTGTGACATCACCATCAGGTTCAATGTACCGAAGGAACTCCATCTTCTGAACCCACAGATATCACAAAGCTTCCATCCATTTGTCACGTTTTCCCCATGCATCTTGGTCATGACCGGAAGCCATGAAGGAGCGAGTTGGATACCCGCTGTCTCTAACCGTGGAAAATACCAACGTCAACATAGAAGCCACTTGCACAGGAAACTACGTTTTCACAGGCCGGCAATTAGTCAGATTACCTAGTCCATGACATCATATACCTATATATATATATATATATATATATATATATATATATATATATATATATATATATATATATATATATATATATATATATATATATATGATGTCTGCAGGTCCATTTGACTATATGTATGTATATATGTATGCATATATATATATATATATATATATATATATATATATATATATATATATATATATATATATATATTATATATATATATATATTAACTGACAACCCAGCACTGCCTGGAAAAACTCTGAATGATAACCAATAAACTCTCTCTCTCTCTCTCTCTCTCTCTCTCTCTCTCTCTCTCTCTTCCTCTCCTTCCTGCTTTCTTTCTCTCACTCTCTCCTTTTCTCTCTCTTTCCCTCTCCAGCCCTCCCTGTGTCTTTCCCTCTTTCTGCGCCTTAACACCCCCCTCTACTCTCTCTCCCTTTCTCACTTCTCTCCCTCTCATTTTCTCTCTGTTACCCCCTTCCCAACCCCCACCCCCTTTTGGTTCCATTGACGTCTTACCTCCACTGTATTCTTTTCCAGATAGTAAGTCATATGTATACCAAAATTAGGTATGATAAATTCAAAAAGTTACTAGCTCTACGGCCATAAGCAGCCCCGTTTCACTGGCAGAACCAGCCCTGTTTTAGGAAAGCCCTTCCATCCCCACCCCCTTTGGTACCCTTTGGTGCTAGTGATGTCTTACCCACACAGTGTTCTTTTCGAGATAGTAATTCATATGCAAACCAAGTTTGTTTGAAATTGCTCAGTGTGTTGCAGAGTGTATATGGAACATACATCCATTTATATATATATATATATATATATATATATATATATATATATATATATATATATATATATATATATATATATATATATATATATATATATATATATATATATATATATATATATATATATATATATATATATATATATATATATATATATATATATATATATATATATATATATATATATATATATATATATATATATATATATATATATATATATATATGTGTGTGTGTGTGTGTGTGTGTGTGTGTGTGTGTGTGTGTGAAACTATGATTATTGCTTCTTGTGGAACTTCTATAGGCTTTTGATACTTTATCCCAAGGCAGAGAAGTATAGATGGAAAGTTTGTGAATCCCTTTAGGGAAGAGATGATTGTAGTAGCAACCACATATGTCAGGTAAGTTTTTTCAATGTAGGTTGCTAACACTGTGGCAGTCAAGAGTATGAAGCATGTTCCTTTCTGCCATGGGCCAAGCAAATGGTATGAAGTACAGTTGATATGTACCCACAGTACAAAGTGCCTAACTAAAGACTGTGGACCCTTGGCAAGAGGCATGCCTATTATATGGTAGAGAAGCCTCTTCACATGAGAACAATTGCACGTCTCCACTCTGGAGGAAGGCCAGGAAAATAATAGCCTTCTTGTTGCACTGTAAATTGTGAAAGTCACTAAATGGTTGGGCATGGATTTGCAGTCCATATCTTGTATTTGTATGCAAAATATCTGCAAATATACAGGACTTTAAAAACTTAAGGATGTGGTGTAGTAGGTAAGAAGTGCAAGATATGCTGATTTTTCCAAGGAGAGAAAGCCAGTTGTTTAGCAGCTAGTTCATACAAAGGGAATGGCAGTGTGTGCTTGCATGGGATGGTCAAGGGGTGACTGTTAATGGGGTATATATATAAAAAGGTATATATAATAAAAGGTGTTGTGCATGAAAGATGTATCATATTATCTGAGAGACCCAGGTATTGGTGGTGTTATACAAATGTGGTAGGTCGAGGATTTTTTGGGTAAGATGAATCATGGAAGGAAAAAAACGTGTGATAGTGTGTATGGGTCAGGAATACTAAGGAAAGTCAGTGAAAGGGAGTATTAGTGGGAAAGTAAGAAACTTTGTGCCGTGCAAGGCTTGGAGAATATGTATTGGTGGGTGTACTAGATTTAAATGCAAAGGTAGGTGAACGAAGAAAGAGATGGCATCAAGGATAGATATGGAATTTCTGGAGTAAAGGAAAGTGGAAAGTATTTACAAGTGAGGTGTTCACGCCAAAAGTTACTTTAGATTAAATGGCATTTCCATGAATTTTCTTCGTTATGTTGAATGACATTATTTCAACCCTTACTCCAACAACTCCACACTAGACATAAATAAATTTTCCACATGTCAAAGAGAGGCTGTCTCAAATTTTCCACTATGTGTGCATGTGTGTGTCTGTGCATTTCTAGAGGATACAGTTTTTGTCAATTTGGAGGTCGGTGTCACACAGATGTTTGGTACGTAATGGACGTTTGACTATAAGTAACAGTTCGTGTGAAGCCGCTCAGCTGGGTAAACGTACTGAATCCTTCAGCCACTGAAATCGCAGTTGTGGCGCTGTTCAGGAAAAGAGGCAAGAGCAATCGTTTTCCTTTGGCCCATCGTCACTGAAGTAATTCTTGAGCTCTCTTCCATGAGAGAGCTTAGAAAAGGTTTCAATCATCAACCAATGCCTTCCACTAAAATCTCGATCTTCGGATGTTATTACAGGCATCCAGACGACTAGCCATCTTGCTCTCGATGCAATAATAAAGTAACCTACTGTAAAGCTGTTAAGTTATTCATTTAAACTCGCCTATGATAGCTACTATAATAAAAGTAAATTAACTATAAGTGGTGTAAAGTGTACAGTTTGTAGTAGTTCATGCTGAAAGAAAGAACATGCCAAAGTGGTGGTGAGTAAAAAAGATTCCATTAAATGGCCATGAATACTTTCACCTCCCTGTTATTAATGAAACTCTCTGGTAGATTTGTTGTTGTTAAGAATGACATATCCAAGGTTTCTGATAGAAAAAAAAAGAGGGAACTAGACAGCACTGTGCACACGTTTATACTTAGTTTTCATCTACAGTTAGGATAAAATTAGGTTGCAATTACAGTATGCAGGCCCAAATCTAAACGTGGTCCGAAAATTATATTTCCAAGTGTTGGTTTCAGAGACTAAATTAAATTGGGCTCTCTCTTTCTTAACAGTCACTGTTGCATATTGGCCAATTACTTTTGTCTGCCACGAAAACATGGTGAAATCTCACTCTCCCTCCCTCTTCGCAAATTTGTTTTTATCGATTCATTCGTTATAAAATAAAGCAGTGGAGCGGGATAATGGGAAAAAAGTGCAAATGGTGATGCAAGCAAAAGATTTGGCATAAGAACTCTTATTATCCGCATAAATCAAAATCAACCTCTGGCCACCTCAATATTTGGCTATTTCCAAGATGCCTGACACTTTTCCAAAATGGCGGCAAATTTGCTGTATATTTAAGAGGAATACAATAGAATCTTGGTGACCTGAGGTCAATTACTCTCGACAATAATTACAATGGATAAATACAAGTTGAGTTAAAAGAAAATGGACAATGGCTGATCTAACAATATTCTAATACATGTGAAAAAGAGACATATACAAAATAAGTTGGTAACAGGTACAAATTTACATAGATAAGCGTGGTTGATTCAGTATGTCAGATCCTGCTTGATCCACTCCTATAGGAGTGGTATGGAAAATGGGTTGTTCATCATAGAAGACCAGCATAGCGGGGACTTTACAAATACCCCCCACAAGACGTGGGTAACGTCTGATCAGTCCAGGTATCTGCTGGGACGTTGGAGAGTGCCGCGGCTCCGTGAAGTGAGCTGAGGGTTGCGGTGTGAGTGGGAGCGGCTGGCTGTGGGTGTGGCTGGTTGCTTTCAGGGGCAGCCCCGTGTCCGTCTTTTGAGGTGGTTCGGCTGCGGAGGCGACCGCTCACGAGGAGGGAGCTGCGTAGTGTCATCTGCTGTTTCCTCCAGAAGGGAAGGCTTGAGGAGGTCGATCAACACCCAGTCATCCTTCCCGTGCAGGGCGAGGCAGAAGGCTTTGCTGCTCCTCTCAAGCATGCGGAAGGGCCCCTGTAGGGCCTGTTTAGTGGGGGGCGGATGGCGTCATCCCTGACGAAGACATGGGTGGCGGAGGACAAGCCGGGAGGCGTGAAGGTGGTAGACCTGTCGATGTACGTCCGCTGGCAGGGGGCGAACTTCCCGACCATGTCGCAGAGCCTCTGAACTGACAGGCTGTGCCGATCTTCCGTGACAAGTTCGCCTGGGGTCACGAGGGGCTCCCCGTAGATTTTCTCCGCTGCAGACGGGTCGCTGTTGGCTCTGGGGGCGGTTCTCAGCCTGAGGAGGACCCACGGCAACTGGTACTTCCAATCCTCGGCGGTGCAGCGGGCCATGAGGGATGCCTTCAGGGACCTGTGGAATCTCTCCACCAATCCATTGGCTGCAGGGTTGTAGGCGGTGGTGGTGTGGTGAGATGTCCCCAGCAGGCGTGCCAGGGAGGACCACATCTCAGACAGGAAGGCCGGACCCCTGTCGGTGGTTATGTGGTCCGGGACGCCGAACTGGCTGATCCAACTGGAGAAGAGTGCCTCGGCGCACGCGCTGGCGGTGGCATCCTGCATGGGCGTCGCTTCAGGCCACCTGGTTGAGCGGTCGATGATCATCAGGAGATATCTGGCCCCACCTAACGGGGGAAGAGGGCCTACGACGTCGATGTGTATGTAGCCAAACCGCCTCCCCAGCTGGGGAAACTCACCTATCCCGGACTCGGTGTGAAACCCTATCTTGCTGGTTAGGCACCGGATACACTGTCTCGCCCAGGTCCTTGCGTCCTTCCGCAACCCATGCCAGACGAACTTCTCTGTCAGCAGCTTGGCCGTCGTCCTGCCGGAGGGGTGGGACAGCCCGTGGATGACATCGAATACCAGATGGCAGCAGGAGGCAGGCATTAGGGGACGAGGCTGGCCAGTGCTGACGTCGCATAGGAGTTTTGGTCCCCCTGGGTTGAGGGCCACGTCCTTCCACTTTAGGGACATGATGGCAGTGCGGTAGGCTGGAGTCTCTGGGTAGGCGGTATGCTCCCGGGTGAGGTCCTCGTAGTTGATCCCGAGCTGCACCGCGTTGAGCTTGATTCTGGAGAGGGCATCTGCTACAGGGTTCTTCCTGCTGGGGAGGTACATGATTGAGCAGGTGAACTCCGCGATGGCCGCGAGGTGCTGCTGCTGCCTGGAAGACCATGCGTCCCCTTGCTTGGTGAAGGCATGGACCATGGTTGGTGGTCCGTCCAGACTGTGAAGGGCATACCCTCCAGGAGGAACTTGAAGTGCTGTACCGCCCGATACACCGCACAGAGTTCCCTGTTGAAGGTGCTGTAATGGGCCTAAGCAGGGTTGAACTTTTTGCTGAAGAAGGCGATGGGCTGGGGGGCGCCGACGACGATCTGCTCCAGGATGGCCCCGCAGGCGACGTTGCTGGCATCCATCGTCAGTTGGGGGGGCGTTGGGATCCTGGTGGGCCAAGGCGGTTGCCTCGGCAAGGGAGGCCTTCGTCCAGGAGAAGGCCTGCTGCTGGCTGGGTCCCAACATTAAGGATCTTGGTTGGCCCTTCAGGATCTCTGTCAGGGGGCCATGGTGTGTGCAATCCGGGGGATGAACCTTCTGTAGTAATTGACCATCCCAAGGAATTCCTGGACGGCCTTGACGGAGGTAGGGGTGGGGAACCTGGTGATGGCTGTGACCTTTGATGCAAGTGGGCGGATGCCATCCGGGGATATCTTGTGGCCTAGGAAGTCAGCTTTTTCGATGCTGAAGGTGCACTTGTCGAATCTGATGATGAGGCCATTCTCCTGCAGGTGTTGCAGGACCACCCGGATGTGCCGCAGGTGCTCTTTGGGGGACCTGGAAAAAATTAGAATATCGTCCATGTAGCATACGCAGAAGTTCAGGTCCCCTAGGATGCTGTCCATCAGCCTCTGGAAAGTTGCCTCCGCATTCCTTAGGCCGAAGGTGAAGGCGAAGACGTAGGACCTGAAGGGCGTGATGATGGCGGTTTTCAGGGTATCCTTTGGAACAACTGGTACCTGGAAGTAAGATTTTAAAAGGTCTACTTTAGAGAATATTTTGGCCCCGTGAAAGGAGGTCGTGAGATCTAGCATATTTGGCAGAGGGTAGTGATCAGGTTCAGTTGCAAGGTTGAGCCGCCTGTAGTTGCCGCAGGGTCTCCAGGAACCATCCGGTTTCTGCACCATGTGGAGGGGAGAGGCCCACGGGCTGGAGGCCTTTCTGCATATGCCTATCTCGGCGAAGGCGTCCTTGGCCTCCTGAAGGCGGCGAGGGGGAAGCCTCCGGAACTTTGCGTGCGCTGGGAGACCCTTTGTCTTCATGTGGTGGTAGATTCCATGCTTTGCTGGGGCTCCGGGTACCTGACAGAGCTCGGGCTTGAACACGTCGGGGAACTCCTTCAGCAGCTGGGCATACTGCTGTGTGGCGACGGAGTTGGTAGGCATGCTGGGTCCTGGTGCCAGTGGGAGGGTCTGGCAGGAGTCGGTGTTGAGGAGACGCTTGCGACCGACGTCGACTGCCAGCCCGAAGTGGGGGAGGAAATCCACACCCAGGAGTGTGGTCCTTACGTCGCGATGATGAAGTTCCACGTATATCTCTGGCCAAGAATGGAGATCGACAGGAGCCAGGTGCCTTAGGAGAGGATGGGGACCCATTGGCGGCCGTCAGGAAGGCAGCTGGGTCCGGCGGGTGCTTGCAGTCCTCCCTGGGTGGTGGAAATACTGAACAAACGGCCCTGGTGTCGACCAACATCATCCTGCCGGAGATGGTGTCGTGGATGTAGAAGCCTAATGGTTTTGGGCTCCTGGGTTCCTCTGCTGCCATGGTGGCCTGTTCTGTTGGCTGCTGCCTCCCCCGGCGAATGAGCAAGGGCATCCTTGCCGTACCGCTAGTGGTAGTAGCAAGGGCCCGGTGGGTTTTTCTTGTGGTGATATGCTGGCTGCCTTCTGGTGATGGCGCTTATCTCCTCCTCTGAGCCATCCACCAGCTGAAGGGAACTGATGGGGTGTGCGGGTGTGGATGCCCGCTTCGCTGCCCTTGCGGAGTCAGTCAGCCGCTGCGCCGTCCTAATCAGGTCCTCGAGCGGCATGGTGTAAGGGTCGAGGGTCTGCGTTTGGACCTCCGGGAGGAGCTGACGGAGGAGGATCTCCCTCAATAGGCTGATCTCCGACTGCCTACTGCCGTTGTCGGTGCTGGGAAAGATGAGGAGGTCCTGGATCACGCCCCAAGTCTCCAGGATGTTCTGGTCATGCCATGGGCTGGTGACGAGGTCGAGGGTGCGGGCGGCCCTCTCGGCGATCGGCATGTAGCAGGTCTCGACGAGGGATGTTTTCAGGTGGTGGTAAGTGACTGGGCATGCGGCAGACACCCACGGGACGAGTTTCCTGTAGACTTCCTCCGGCAGGGCGTTGATTATGGTGTTGGCTTGTAGCACCTCGTCCGTGAGTCCCGCCAGTCTGAACTGTCCCTCGACCCTGTACAGCCATGATATTGGGTTGCCATGTGTGAAGGGTGGCAGCTTTATGGTGAGGGCGGCTTTAGTTTGCTCCACCTGGAAGGGCAGTGTGTGGGGCGTGGGTAGCGGCGTGGAGGAGTGCATGATTCTGGGCGCGGGCAATATTTGTGGGAGGTAGATGTCTGAGTCCATGAGGTTCGCGGTTAACTGAACATGGAAGGGAATGTCTGTGTCCATGCTCACTATTGCCCTCTTAATCAGAGTGGGATACTCGTGTCAATACACACTTGGGAGTGCGCTGTGTGGGTCCGCTAATGATGCTAGTGATTTGCCGATGAGAGTCAGCACACCCGAACGCTGGTTACAGCGCCGTATTTAGTCAGTTAGGGGCATGGCGTAGTTCATGGAGCCAAGACTAGGTTGCTGTGTGAGTCTGCTAATGGCTCCGGGAACCACTCCAGGGTCACCATTTTAAGAGGTGCTAAATAATGAGCAGGAGAAAAGTTACTGTTACTTTATTCAGGACGCAGGCCATTTATATAGCAGCGGACTGATGTCACAGAGGAATACAATAGAATCTTGGTGACCTGAGGTCAATTACTCTCGACAATAATTACAATGGATAAATACAAGTTGAGTTAAAAGAAAATGGACAATGGCTGATCTAACAATATTCTAATACATGTGAAAAAGAGACATATGCAAAATAAGTTGGTAACAGGTACAAATTTACATAGATAAGCATGGTCAATTCAGTATGGCAGATCCTGCTTGACCCACTCCTATAGGAGCAGTATAGAAAATGGGTTGTTCATCATAGAAGACCAGCATAGTGGGGACTTTACATATATTTCAAATATTTTCATTCCATAAGCCTATAAAAGTTGCATACTGTCCATATAACGATTGAGAATTTGTATTTTGGCATTCTTACTGTCATGAAGAGATAAAGTGAACCCATCTTTCCAATATGGCCACCATATGAACACCATATTTCCAAAATGGCTGCCAAAGATCTATGTATCTCCTGAGAGAAACCAATATGTTTTGTGTATCAATTGGTTTTAGCAAATGCAGCTGCAGAGAGCTGTGCAGCTAAGTCCAGATCTGTAGCACTTGCACCTGCCATGTCATTCCTTTTTACAGCCACACTTATTCAGTTCTTGGCAAGGTTTTGCTACTATTGGCAAATCTGTTCCATACGGAAACCAGGTGCCATCAATCTGTTGCCATCCCCAGTGCCTTGGACTGGGCAAAACTGGATGACATACTAAAGATTGGCACCAAATGTGCCCTGATTGAAAGACAGCTCTCTTGCAATACTCTCTAAGAGCAGCCCTTGTAGGGGGAATGCAGTCATAAGCTCTTTGGTTTCTTGCAAAGAGATCAAGTCTAGCCTCATTTACATTTTTATAAGAACTGCTTCTGTCGCACATTAGCACCACGAACTCCTCAATAATTTGTAGGTCTTCATCTTCTACAGCTGCTGATATTGAACTTAGTTTGGTGAAGGTGGGTGTGGCACGCTGAAACACAGTCCATGTTTGCCATGCAGACTTCTTCCCCTTTCCATGAAAGGCAGACACCGTGTCACACCTGCTAAATGCATGGAAAAAGGGAAGGGCTGAGGCTTTTGGTTCCATCGCTGCTGCAATTTCGTGAATAGGTATCCACCTCATGTCTTTTCCTCTACCAAATTTAATCCATAGTTTGTCCAAACTAGTTTTTTCTATGCTAGATACTACTATGATGACAACGTCAGTGTCTGTACTACATATGATTGCACTTGAGATATCTTCATGCTTTGCAGCATATGCAGCATGTAAAAGGACTCTAGTATCTGCCTCTTTGTGAGTGCAGCCTTGTAGGTCAGCAGTGTCTTGTTCAGCTTTGCTACAAAGTGCAGCATCCCCTTTAGTGACAATTATGCATGATGTATCATCTGCTTGAGATGAAATGATTGTGTCTGCCAAATATGCAAATAGTTCAGTTTTGTTGTGGTCATTCCTGTGGAAGCTGGCCCAATTGCCAGGAGTTTTCGCTGTGCTAATTACTCTCCGGTGAACTCCTGTGCTTCTTTTTTGTCTTGTTTGTGCTTTCATACTGTCTGTCCTATACATATCAAATTCAATGTGTGTTTGCTCGTACTTCTGTATGTGCTTCTGAATCTTGGATAGGACTTCTTCTTTAGCATAAGACTCAAATGTAGACCCCTTAGTTGGTCTCAGAGCATTTATAAGAGCTGCACCATCCATTATGATAACCTCAGTGGTAGGCTCTTTGTCAGGGATGTCTGATGCATGCTGTTCTAGTAGAGGCAGCAGCTGTGACTTGGTGCCCTGATGCATCTGTCCATTCTGTGCCAGTGATGGTGGGCAATTTTGATTTTCATGTTAAAAGAATTCATTTAAATCACACTGTCTGTTCTGGCATGATATGAAGAGGCGTGAGAATAGATTCCAATCATCCTTTATGGTTTGCAGTGACTGTTTGCTCTTGGATTCTGTAGCAGACATCTTGCGACTGAACAATAGAATTTTGTTCTTGTGTACTGGTTCATAGAATTTGCTGGGTGTCTTGAGCCTCTCAGTAAAGTTTGTGAATTGTGTCTGTCCAAGGCCCTTCATAGATCTCAAGGATTCACTAAATTTGCTGTCCATAATTTCATGACTGTCTAGCACAATCAGATCCACTGAATCTTCCTCAAAAGGGTTGTCCATTTCTTTGATTACTTTTGCCAGATTTTCAACCATTTCAAGAAACCTTTTCTGCACAGTTTCAGTTTCATCATGATGCTTACCCTCAGATTTTGGATCAGCATCACTTCTAGTCTCAAACTCATTGATCAGGCGGCTTACTTCAGGACCAGCACACTGTCCACCTTCTGAGAGCATCTTCATCTTCAAATAGCCCAACAGCTCCCCCATCTCCTTTTACATGAGCATTATTCTGCTCGTGTGCTTGGTCTAAAGCCATTGAGGAAAAAGGCCGAATGGTTTTGTGGACAGTGAAATTTCCCTTTGTGAATTCATCAGATGTGACATTTTGGAGAGCCTCCATGTCCCTCAAATGAATTGAAAGCCACCTGGCATAATGTATATGGTCCAGGACAAAGAAGGAAAGAATGAGTTCCTGCAGCACATCTTTGTACAATTGGAAATTAGACTCTTGGTATAACCTGATGAAAACAAACACTAGAAGTTCTAGCTGAAGCACAAGATTCCAAAAGTAGAATTGGGGACACTCCGATTCTCTTTTTCTGATCCACCTTTCACAGCTTAGCTCAATTTCTTCTTCTGCTTCCTGGATATAAGCCATAAAGGCAGCTTTACGCAGCTGATATAAACTGCAAGCTGTCACCTGGTGAGCTAGACATGTCTTCTTCAAATGTGAAGCAGAAATAAATGAATCTGCTGTTCCAGGAGTAGTTATTTCTGCTTCTGCAAGAGCACCAGTCCAACCACTGTCTTTCAAGAGATCACCCAAAATTTTGAATGCTGCCATTTATACATGCAGTCCTCCAAACATAATAACCATATTACCATACTGCAATGGCCATTCCCGTTGGATTTGCTTAGCAATTGCAAATAGTGGCTGATCAACTGTTAGAACTGGGTTTGGCCAGGATTGAGAAACTTGTGTGGTTGCTCTTGCAATATCCATGGCACGTTTTATCATTGTAACTGAATTAGCTGCCTCTTGAAAAAGAGGCAACATTGATGACAAGCTTACTTCAAATGGGGCCTGTTGTTTCTGAGAAGCATGATGTGCTGCCCAAGATATGGACACAGCATTTTCACTCCAGTCCGACAGACTGTCTTTCTCAAGCCATTCATACTCAAGAGAAAGATGCTTTGAAAGCACAACCTGTTGGTGTCCTGCACTTCCACTGGATGAAGGGAGGAATTCTCATGTTTAAAGTGAGCAGGAGGTACATTTGTGCAATATTCAGGAAGAGAAGGTACTTTTTTTTTACTTTGTTCCACTTTGGATGATTTGGGCCAAGTTTCTGTCCTCACCCTTTTCATCAGTGCTTGGATGCTGAAATATAGATATGCCTGTCCCATGGAAGGATGTTTGTGCAGTTGTGGCACTTGGGTTATGGTCCAGATTGTCAACAGCACCAGTTGTAAAGAGCCCTTTTCTTAGTGTAGTGGGACAAACTACTTCTTCCTCCATAGCCCTTGTTACAACTGTTTCTCTTAACCCTTTAGTCAATTCCAGAACCCCATCATAGCTGATGCTGATTCCATGGTGATGGAATGTATCAATTTGACGCTTCCTGGTTTTTGCAAAGACCAGGAGACCAATATATATTGGAAACGGAGGTTCTCTTGACTTGGAGTGTCTGGAGAATGTTGAAGATGCTGGACTCTTTCGACAGTTGAAGTGCAAAAGTTGTGCTAAAGCTAGATCAGTAGATAATGTTCCATATTTAAGTTGGGATTTTATATTGCCACCGTTTTGTAGCACACTTACAAATTCCAACAAACTGGGTGGCACAGATTCTCTTCTAGTGTCTGCTGTTAAGGTTCCATCAAATTCTATTTCATGTTCAATCATCTGTTTCCTCAATATCTTAGCTGCTTTGGCCACGATTAGTGCATCACTGTAGTCACATGCCATGGCAAGGGCTTCTCCCATTTTCCTGTTATAGGCAAACCAAATTTCTCCTCCCTTTTTAGTCCTTGACCCGTGATTTGCAAATGTTATGGGCCCACACCCATCAAACATACACAAGTCTCTTAAAATACAAATAAAGTCACAAACGACCAAGTCCATAATAGGTGGAATGGCCGCAACAGAGTGTACAGGGATGGAATCAAGAAGGATAAAAAAAACTGAAAATAAAACCTTAATATTTAATACAAACTTTTTAGAAGAAAATGACCACTGAGCCTCTTACAAAATACATTAAATAAACACAAAAATCAACCACACACTGAAAACATCGAATAACAAACACACTTACACCAAATTAAGACAGATTATACAATTACACTTTAAAGAGAGGGCCCTGAAAGTAATAGAATGTCGAAAAGTCAGAATAACCTAACTTATTACATACTAAACATTTATCAAAAAAGTAAACTGCTTCCCTTAAGTGAGCTTTAAACGGTGGTAGTGGCCACCACAGCCTTCAAATCACGGGTCGAGGAGAATAATCTATATTCCTAAGACCTTACCAAACGTAAGAGAGGTCCCCCTGGCAAAAATCACTGGGCCAAGGGCGTAGACTGAGGTGAGAATCACTTTAACGTCGCAAGACGATCAACGGACACGGCCGTCCGACAGGTAATCACACCTTACCAGTTGGCAGAATGACTGAACCAAGGGCGCAGACTGAAGAATGATTCAATCTCCCAAAGGAGGACAGCAGCAGCAACTGAAGAGAGGCAGGTATCGTAATCCAGAGTTAATAAGTCAAGCCCTCACAATGTTAAAGGTCCAGAAACGACTGACCAGACCAGGCGAGACAGCGCCGAATACAGCTCCAGCCAACACCACACGTGAAAATAAAACAAGCTCATTGTAATTAAGACTATACAACAAGTCAGAAATGTCGGGGAGGAGGAAACAGGGTCATTACGTTCCAAAAATAATTACAGCCAAAGTGACTTATTCAAAACAAATTAATCTATGTTAGATTAAACACATACTGACAATATATATATATATATATATATATATATATATATATATATATATATATATATATATATATATATATATATATATATATATATATATATATATATATATATATATATATATATATATATATATATATATATATCATATATAGCTTAATGATAAATAATATTGCCAAGACCAGGAAGAACATTCTTTATTGTACAAGCTTGAGGTATAAAACCTCATCATCAGGCTGAAAAAACCGACAAGGATGAGAATCAATAAAATTACAATAAAATGAATTGTCATGATAAATCTTCAGCAAAAATACTAACGAAATATATAAAATGAACAAGTAAATACAAACTAAAAGGGTGAGACGTAAAATAACGAAAAATTAAAAACACAAACATAAAAATATGAAAATAAAACTAAAGTGAAATGTAAACAAACTACCACTCACAAAGTAAAATATTTAACGACCTAATTGAGTACCTACTATGAAATTACACGATAGCTAGTTGACTACCAGACGAGTTGTTGTTCAATTCCGGCTTCATCTTTTTAATAGTTAGCGACTCTGAAATTAAAAGGTCCAGTCTATTTGAACAAAAAGACAGTACCCGAAAATCCAGGTCAGTGAAAGGATGGTCCTGTGTTAAACTGTGTTCTCTAATGGCAGAAAAGGGTGGTTTGGAAAGGGGAAACCTAGTTCTAATAGAAAGACCTCTGTGTTCCAAAATTCTGTGTCTGAGCCAGCGGGAACTAGGGCGTTATCGCAGACCACACTGCGAACAAGTGAACAAGTAAACGACACAGGAATTAAGGTCCACAGGCAGAGTAGGCTTCTCTCAAAAGTGATCTTATTGTAAAAGGATTACAGAAAACAAACCGGAAACTGATTTGAGGGAAACAATGCTTAAGTATTTCTTGTAACTTTTTCGGACCATATAGCTACTATGACCAAGGTAAAGGCAATTTAATGTACTTTACATCTTTACTAGCAGTACTGTACACCGGTCTGGGACAAAACTTTTCATTTAAAAAATTTTTCAGAACTTTGTAAAATACAAAAATGGGATATGAGTTTTCAGAAAAATAATTCTGGAGGAAAACCATATCTTGATGAAATAAATTAAAATCACAACAAACACAGGCTCTATTAATCAAAGTGCGTATTGAGTTCATCTTATACAACTTTGGCGAAAAACTGAGGTAATTCAATCCCAAGCCAGTAAAAGTACTTTTCCTATAAACAGAGGTCTCAAATTTGCCACTATTTCTGTATACCTGTACATCTAAAAATGACAACTTATTATCCTGTTCCGTCTCGCAAGTAAAAGAAATGTTAGGGTGACGAGAATTAAAATATTCAAAAAACAAATCAACATGTGATAATTCCTTAAACACAAGGAAAGTATCATCTACATATCTACGGTAATACAAAGGTTTGAAAGCACTAGGGCATTCAGACATCCAAATCCTTTCACAATAACCCATGAAGCAATCCGCATATACAGGTCCAAGGGAATTTCCCATAGCTACTCCATCTATTTGATTATATAATTTACCATCAAAAGTAAAAATGCCATCAGCAGTTGCTAAATGTAATAATTTTTGCAAGTCTATTTTATTAAGTCCAAACACTGATAAATGGTTTTCACATATATTATTAAGAATAATGTCGGTTGTTTCTTTCAATGGGATATTGGTGAAAAAGAGGTTACATCGAAACTGCCATTACAACATCTTGTTAAAATTGAAAGAGCATAATTCTTTAACAAATTTGGAAGAATTAGATATGTTAAATTCACCTAAAGTTAGAGGGTTTAAAATTGGAACCAAAAACTTGGACAGGTTATAACTAAAAGTACCAATTGAGGAAATAATAGGTCTTAAAGGGTTTCTATTTTATGTACCTTAGGCAGACTGTATAAATAACCAGGCTTAGACCCTGAAGCAAATAAAGAGCTATATGTAGCTTCCCAATCTTATCTCTCAGACCTCTAAGCAACCTATTTAGTTTGTCTTCTAATTTCAAAATGTGACTTAAATATCTACATTTAAAATCCTAAATTTTGTATTGTCAGAGAGTATTTCATTAATTTTATCTAAATAATCAGACCTATTCATTAATACAACACCTCTACCTTTATCTGGCTTGGTAATAACTATACTATTATCGTTCTTAAGGTTACGTAAAATATTGATTCTGTCTTTATTTAACTGATTGTCACCCTCCTTTTTTCGATTAAAATTTTTGAAGGTATCGTTTGCAATTACGGAAATTTTGCTAAAAAGTGAAGTAAGGGTTTCACTGCCAAAAATGTCACAGCCTCTCAAAGTAGAACATAGTTTTTCAAAACTTAAAAAATACTTAAAGAAATTGAATTTCATGGGGATCAAAGCAAAATCAAGACCAAGAGAAAGAACTTCCTTTTCATCTGTTGTTAAATTTCTGTTAGAAAAATTAAAAATAACTTTACTACTATCTATTTTCTTATTAACGTCAACACCGAGATTTCTTAACTTTTCTATTGTGTGTAAGCCTAACATCAGCCAATTTTTTCTCAACGTTGGAATCTAAAATTGACGACAAACACTTAAAATCCAAAAAGAAAGGTTGTTCTTTAAATCCCTATCTAGTGAAGACAAATCTGTTAAAACTACCTCTTTCTTTCGTTTTTATGCTTTAACCTCAAAGTCTAAAAGTTTAAACTGCCATGAGAGATAAGTTTTCGTGTTGTGGGAAATCCCTGGAATAAACCTTAAATTTGATGAAATTAGAATAACACGGTAATCCTTGCAAGTATTCAGAAATCGTATGTCTTCCTCAATCTTCTTGGATCTATAACGAACCTTCTCAGTCCGTCTAAACAGCTGTAACGTAAATTATATAATCAAATAGATGGAGTAGCTATGGGAAATTCCCTTGGACCTGTATATGCGGATTGCTTCATGGGTTATTGTGAAAGGATTTGGATGTCTGAATGCCCTAGTGCTTTCAAACCTTTGTATTTCTGTAGATATGTAGATGATACTTTCCTTGTGTTTAAGGAATTATCATATGTTGATTTGTTTTTTGAATATTTTAATTCTCGTCACCCTAACATTTCTTTTACTTGTGAGACGGAACAGGATAATAAGTTGTCATTTTTAGATGTACAGGTATACAGAAATAGTGGCAAATTTGAGACCTCTGTTTATAGGAAAAGTACTTTTACTGGCTTGGGATTGAATTACCTCAGTTTTTCGCCAAAGTTGTATAAGATGAACTCAATACGCACTTTGATTAATAGAGCCTACAATGTTTGTTGTGATTTTAATTTATTTCATCAAGATATGGTTTTCCTCCAGAATTATTTTTCTGAAAACTCATATCCCATTTTCGTATTTTACAAAGTTCTGAAAAATTTTTTAAATGAAAAGTTTTGTCCCAGACCGGTGTACAGTGTGCTAGTAAAGATTTACATTAAATTGCCTTACCTTGGTCATAGTCTATATGGTCCGAAAAAGTTACAAGAAATATGAAGCATTGTTTCCCTCAAATCAGTTTCCGGTTTGTTTTCTGTAATCCTTTTACAATAAGATCACTTTTGAGAGAAAACTCTGCCTGTGGACCTTAATTCCTGTGTCGTTTACTTGTTCACTTGTTCGCAGTGTGGTCTGCGATACGTGGGATCTAGTTGCTGGCTCAGACACAGAATTTTGGAACACAAGGTCTTCTTTTAGAACTAGGTTTCCCTTTCCAAACCACCCTTTTCTGCCATTAGAGAACACAGTTTAACACAGGACCATCCTTTCACTGACCTGGATTTTCGGGTACTGTCTTTTGTTCAAATAGACTGGACCTTTTAATTTCAGAGTCTGTTCCAAAAGATGAAGCCGGAATTGAACAACAACTCGTCTGGATGTCAACTAGCTATCGTTAATTTCATAGTAGGTACTCAATTAGGTCGTTAAATATTTTACTTTGTGAGTGGTAGTTTCATTTCACTTTAGTTTTATTTTCATATTTTTATGTTTGTGTTTTTAATTTTTCGTTATTTTACGTCTCACCCTTTTAGTTTGCATTTACTTGTTCATTTTATATATTTCGTTAGTATTTTTGCTGAAGATTTATCATGACAATTCATTTTATTGTAATTTTATTGATTCTCATCCTGTCAGTTTTTTCAGCCTGATGATGAGGCCTGAAAGCTTGTACAATAAAGAATGTTCTTCCTGGTCTTGGCAATATTATTTATCATTAAGCTAAGATTTCCAAGTAGCCACTTAATTCATGAGAATATATATATATATATATATATATATATATATATATATATATATATATATATATATATATATATATATATATATATATATATATATATATATATATATATATATATATATATAATGCTTGATAATAAGTAATATTGCCAAGGCCAGATAGAACATTATTTAGCTTATATTCTGCAAACTTTCAGTAACCTCCTCATCATACTAAAAATGTTTGATAAAACGTAAAAATAATTTACATTTCAATGAAATGAATTGCCTTACTAAAACTTTAAGAGACTGGGTAAAATAAATAAAAATATACAAAACAGAATGCAAACAGAACCAAAGATGAAAAAGCTAATGAAACATAAAAAGAACAGAAAGAATAAAGTAAAAATGCAACATAAAAATACAAACATGAAAAACGCTAACATAAAAAGAAGATGAAATGTATACTAAAATGAATACACTTTGCGTACCTTCTAAGAAATCCTATATTTGCTAGTTGTACAGTATACCGCATAAGTTGTTGTCAGTTCCGGTTTCATCCTCTCTTTAGGCTATGGCTCTGAAATTAGGAGGTCCATTCTTTTTGAGCAAAAAGACGGGACTTTAAAATCCAGGTCTGTGAATGGGTGGTGCTGTGCCAACTGTGCTCTCATATGGCTGAAAAGGGCGGTGTTAAAAGAGTAAACTTTGTTCTAGCAGAAAGACCTCCGTCCATGTCCCAAAATTCTGTCTGAGTCAGCGAGTACTGGATTCCACGTACGCAGATCACACTGCGAGCAAGTAAATGAGTGAACAACACATGAATTAAGGTTTGCAGAAAGAGCGGGTGGGTGTCTTCTCAATGGTGAATTAACAGTAAAAGGGTTAGTGAAAACAAATTGGAACATAATTTGAAGAAAATTGTGTTCAAGCCTTTCTTGTAACATTTTGGGACCATAATAAGCTACTATGACCATTGTAGGGTAATTTAATGTGCTTACATCGTTACTAGCAGTAATGTAAAATTAAGTTTCAAATGTGCCGCTATTTTTGTGCATCTGAACATCCAAAAATGATACCTTATAATACTGTTCTGTTTCGCAAGTAAAAGAATACTTGGGGCAACGAGAATTAAGATAATCATAAAACAAATCTACGTGTGAAAGTTCCTTACATACAAGGAAACTGTCATCCACATACCTACGATAAAACAAAGGTATGAAAGCATTAGAGCAGGGGTTCTCAACCTTTTTAATCTTATGTACCCCTTGGAGTCTTTTAGTATTGGTCACGTACCCCTTACCCACAATGCAGCATCAGGAAGGGTAAAAAGAAATGTATGTTTTTTTTTTACTTAGATTCTCAAGTTAAAATTGTGCTATATATGTGGAGCAGACAAAATTTTCAATTAATGACAGTATGTCACTATGAGGTAGTGTTGATATGAAATGGTACTTCACAGGGAAACAGTCTGCGGCTGACTGCTAGCGTGCATTACATTTACTAAAACAGAACTATATCAGACAGTTTTCGATCATTATGGCAGTGAACTAGTGCTGCTTGCTTGTAGTTGCAACTTGTAACTAGTAACAGTGATAGGTAAGTCACTGTGCGTGTGAATAGCATTTAAAAATAATCAAACAGAACTAAATCAGACACATTCTTCCAATAACTGTTACTGTGAAGTGGTGGTGCTAGGGGAAATGACTGTGTGTGTGACTAGCGTCCCTAGCATAAAAAAAAAGAACAAAATAATATTAAGAAGGCATTGTGTTCCACTGACTGCAAACTGATGCTGATTGTTAAGCCTCGGAGCTAGTTATTAGTAACTAGTTACTAACTCATAGGGAAGTCAGTGTGTGTGTGACTGCATTAAAATACAATTATAGACTAATTCAGTGAAATGGTTGGGCATGCTTCTTTGCTACCAACTTTCAATCCTCGGCACAGTCTTTGAAAGAGCCACTCTTAGTCTGCAAGACATGAACGTAACTTGTTTTAATCAAGCACAGTGCTGAAAATCCCTGCTCATAGTGGTATGTAGAAGGAAACATCAGGAAGTTCCACACACAAAACCCCAGGGGATATGCGTACCCCAGGTTGAGATCCCCTGCACTAGGGCATTCATCCATCCAAATCTTTTCACAATAGCCCATAAAACAGTCTGCATAATCAGGTCCAAGGGAATTGCTCATTTCAACTCCATCTATTTGATTACAAAATTTACCATCAAAAGTAAAAATGCTTTCCAAACAATTGTTTCCTAATGCAATGGCGAGGTTTTCCTCCTTTTAGGCCTATAAAAACTTTCCTGTCAATTTCTGTTTCAGTGCTGAATGACCTCATAGGTCTAGTGAGTAGCTTAATGAGATTTTTGGCCAGAATCGTTCATTTGATGATACAAGCATGAAATTTGGTATGAATATTCTCTGTACTTCACTTTTGAGAAAAAAGTGCTAGCCATCAAAAATTCCAATATGGCCGCCAGCACAACAAAATCAGCCATAAACCATAAAAACGCCGATCTCTGTCCACTTATTTCCAACTTTTGCTACTAAAAAAAGGCAAAGAGGTTAAGCTCTTTCTGTCTATATAATGTCCCAAAGGGTTGCAAACTACAGAGCCGATCTTGCAGTCAAGTCAACACTATTGTTCCTGAGGCAGGGGGTATTCTGCAGACAGCAATGGGGCAAACGGAAGGTTCTGGCACCAAAAAAACCAGTTGCTTTGGGCAGATGGAGCTCAATATCAGAGTAAAGACTATTCATAAATGAGAAGGAAAGCTTTAAAATTAAACTATGGAGGCAGAGCCAAGAGAGTGTCTGTCACTCACTACCAGGGCACACTGATGATGGACACTGCTGTGAAACTCAGCATGGGTTTCAATATCAGCTAAACTGCAAGTTTAGTATCCCAAATGCTATCTAATTAGCCCTAAAGAAACTAGATAGCCGCACCTAAATTGACAGGATGTGCCAGAGCGGGAGAACTGAGCCAAGGATTTAAATGATATTGGGTGAACAATTAGGTTAGGTGTAGGGCAACAGCTCGAACCTAACTGTATCCCACAATTCAGGGGTTCTCAACCTGGGTTACGCGTACCCCCAGGTGTACATGAGAGGAATTTTGGGGGTATGTGACAGGTTTCTCAAAATACTTTGGTTTTGTGTGCGGAACTTCCTGATGTTTCCTTCTACATACTGCTGTGAGCAGGGATTCTCAGCACTATGCTTGATTAAAAACAAGTTACGTTCACGTCTTGCAGTCAAAGACGACATAAGAGTGGCTCTTTCAAAGACTGTGCATAGGATTGAAATATTGGTACCAAAGAAACAGGCCCAACCACTTTACTGAATTAGTCTATACTTGTATTTTAATGCAGTCACACACACTGACTTCCCATTGAGTAAGTAACTAGTTATTAATAACTAGTTGCGAGGCTTAACAATCAGCATCAGTTCGCAGTCAGTGGAACACAATGCCTTCTTAATACTGTTTTGTTATTTTTTTTTATGCTAGGGACTCTAATCACACACACACAGTAATTTCCCTAGCACCACTACTTCACAGTAACAGTTATTGGAATAATGTGTCTGATTTAGTTATGTTTGATCATTTTTATACGCTATTCACACACAGTGACTTACCTATCACTGTTGCTAGTTACAAGTTGCAACTACCTGCAAGCAGCACTAGTTCACTGCCACAATGATCGAAAACTGTCTGATATAGTTCTGTTTTAGTAAATGGGTTGCAACAAGTTCAGCTAGCAGAGGGCTCTGCTATGTCTTTCGTGTCAAGGCCAGAAGATCTCCTGTCTCCTCAGTGAAAGGTTGCCCATTTCTTCTATGACTGTGGTGAACGGGTACACCTTCTTAAGGAATACCTTTTAAGATGCTTGTGACTGTTCATGGTGACGAGTATTTTTCTTTATATCCGTACTTCCCGATGCTGTTTCATAATTGGTTACAAACTGGCTCATTTCTGGTCCAGCCACCATCCATCTACAAAGAGCTGACGGGTCCTCTGTAAGCCCTATAGCTCCCCCATCTCCTTTGATGTATGGCAGGGGTTCTCAACCTTTTTAATCCTATGTACCCCTTGAAGTCTTTCAGTATTGGTCACATACCCCTTACCCACAATGCAGCATCAGGAAGGGTAAAAAGAAATGCATGGTTATTTTTACTTAGTTTCTCAAGTTAAAATTGTGCTATATATGTGGAGCAGACAAAATTTTCAATTAATGAGAGTATGTCACTATGAGGTAATGTTGATAGGAACTGGTACTTCACAGGGAAACACTCTCATTAATTGAGAAGGTGCACCGGCTCACCACAGCCATAAAAGAAATGGGCAATCCTTTCGCTGAGGAGACAGGAGATCTTCTGGTCCTTGACACGAAAGACATAGCAGAGCCCTCTGGTAGCTGAACTTGTTGCAACCCATTTTGAGAAGGAAAAGGAACAGTTCAAAGCTGTTATGGATAAAATGCAGACTGATAGCCATTATTTCTACCAGCCAGTCAAGAAGAGCAAGACTGATCTTTTTTTTTTCAGTGCAGGGCCAAGACAAAGCAACCAATCTGAGACAAAGCTACTTAAGGAGGATTGTCACCTGTTCTCCAGCCTTTTCATCTCTTGTCAAAACTGAAGATGTGATTTACAAGAATTTTTCAAGCATGAGAATCAGTCTTGACCTCCAGTGGCCAACCCAAAAATGGCTGATGTTGTGTCTTTCTGTCTTTTACTAAACTACAAAATGGCTTTAAAAATGCTTCCCTATACAATATGTTTGATATTTCTTAAATGTTTTACAGTTACTGGAGAAATTATCTAAAACCATACTTAGCAGTTTTGTGTTTTTACCTATCCCTCACCAACATATAATAATGCTGTGTACATCAGAACTATTAAAAATGAAACTTTAATATACTGCTCTTAGAGGTTAGAACACCACCCTATCACTCTCTCTTCCTGCAATGCTGCCACAGCCTTGAAGCAAATCATAGCAAATAGTGCAACTTGTAATGGACTTTATGATGCTCTCATGAACATTCTCTCGACATCCATGGTCTATATGCGCCTTTTGTAAAGAACTTGAAAGAAAGTTATGGCATACCATTTCAGATTTTTGTTATTATAAGCATATTGGTACCTTCTGAACCACGTCTCAACATTACATACTTGCACATGAATTTTTAAGTCATAACCGGTTTATAAACATTATTTCCAGGCTTAAGAAATTACAAATCACCATTTTCACCCAAAATAGCCAGACAGGCACCCAACTTTCTGTTACCCTAAATAACTCCTCTGTTTTGCACTTCAATTGTATGAAACTTGGCCACAGTCCTGTCTTTGTTTTCTACATATTGGCTGTGTCTTATCTAATTTTACAGACGCAATAATGACCAAAATATCAAATGAGGGCCCTAGTTTATGCTCCATCAGTTTTATTCTCTTCCAATGAATTTGGTCTCCTACTTGAAGTTACTGAGTTGATTTCTGAGCCTTTTGTTATATGCTCAGTAGTACAACGCATTGGCCCTCAATGAAAATTTGCGTGTAAACTTGTCTGGAATCTCCCTTCTTCCTGGGTCGTGTGAACATCCAGATACTGATGTTGGTATTGAGCTCAGGGGTGAAGTGACCCCATATTCTTCAATACAGCTTGCATACAAATTCTGTAGCACTTCATCTTTAGATATAGATACAGTTCCCTGATGAGGGAGTGTGTCAATATGCATGCATTGGTCTGAAAATGACATATCGCTTGAGGAGAATCTCCAACCACGTAAAGAGAGGCCTATTTATGTTTATGTTACTAGCATACACTGAATTTAACCACACTTAATTTAACCTGTGAAGGAGAACATACTTCTGAGAATGGAAATAATGAAACCTGCAAGGAATTCCACCCCTCTTACACAGCATACACAGCAAGAAAGACATTCCCTTAACTCCCATCTTGAAATTCGTCCTTTTACCCACCGTATGGACTCATATAAACCACCAACCTTGTACGAGAGTCTGTGAGTGTAGTACACTTAAGAGCATCTGGAGCCCTTGCTCTATTACTACTCCTCCAACATAAAATCACTCCAGTTACTTTCCATTTATTCCTCATCTGGAGATATCAGTATGAAGTTTGTAGAAACAGAATTGAAAGGAAAACAAACTTCCTTCTATTTTGCAAATATTCTGCAAACATTCCCCTCTGCAGCTTCACCCTTTATTCTTTCATTTTCATTCAATATCCGCACATCACTTCCCTACAGGAGACTTGGATCAACAGTCTTGATTTGAATTATGTGCTGAATGCAAGGAATTTTCCTTTAACTCCAATAGATAATTTAAGCCGCTTCCCAGTCTTCAGCATGCACCCTACTACTATTATTGCATCACCCATTCTGTAAATTGCTCCTTCTCTTGTCTTATCTTTATTTATCACATTAGTCTCAATTGCTTATATGAGTCATCCACTTCCATTCTTCCACCATTCATAATAACATTCATTGGTCAACCTACATGTTTTTAATTGACACTATATCCTTACCCTTGCCAGCATTTAGTTGCATCTTTTCTTCTCTTTTCATAGTTTACAGTTTTTCTTCATTATCTTCCATAAAGGTATTGAATTGCAAAAAAACTAACACAACCTTCTTTTAAACCAACTCCTATGCCAAACTAACCACCCTCCTCCATATTCTAACTTGCACTTCACTGCCGTTGTAAAACTATTAATCACTGTCAATAGCTTACCTTCTGTACCATACATCATAAATACCTTTTATTAGGTCCGTGTATGCAATCATAAACTGCATTGCATAGATGCATCCCTACCCGCCCCCCTCTCCCTCAAACACACACACACACACACACACACACATACGGCTTATGTAAAGGAATCTGAGAACTGACATGTTCTTTAGCAATATTTAACTCTTTTCTTCCTTCTGATATTTTCTTCTTTCTCATGCTGTTTGTTTCTTACATTGCTACTGATTGCTGTACTGCCAATTTTGTGTTCTCTGTCATGGAATACAGAGAAATATCTTTTATAATGATGTTTGTAGATTTGTTAATGATATTATAGAGAAATTGCAGCAGTCATAATGTTAAAAAGCCTAAGGAATTTTTTCTCGCTGTGTAAAGTTCCTATTAGTATAAATCTGTTTGACTTCTGAGCCTTGACTGTGCGCTTCTGTATAGTGTTGGGAGATGGCTCCTCGTTCTCAGGCTGGCTCTGAAGAGATGAGGTAGTATAGCCATCGTGTTTTGACATCTAGGACACAAGTTCTTACTGAACATGAATACATGCACTGCACAGGCCATATGATCCTTCTTTCTACAGATAACAGTACTATCCCTCAGCTCAAGGAATGACAACAGTCTAAAGAGACTGAAGATTATGTTGAAGCCTTTTCCAGGAGTTCACATGTAACAATTGGAACTATTACTTTTATTACCTTGGAGATGCCGAAACTAATATAGTGAGGGTTCCTGTCACCACTCTCTTTGACCAGTGAACAATCAAAATATGTTTGTATATGTAGTTTTGTGAATTTTAAGAATCTAAAACTAGTTGAATATAGGGACGTAGGGCTTTTTAAAAATGAATTTGGTAATTTGCTAATTATCCCCAATAAAATAAATTGTAACTGAAACATTTGAATATGTGTCAATATACTGTGCTCGTTCTTGCTGCATGTTTGAATAGGTCATTTTGTAAATTTGAATATTATATTTTCTTAGGAATTAAAAACTGATTAAATGTAGGAACTGCATATAAGGGCTTTCAAAATTAATTTGTAATGATCTCCAGTATATTAGATGACAGCTGAAAGATTTGCATATAAGTTACTGTACTATTTAATTCAAGACAAAGCTTTTTACATTAAAAACTATTTTTCATCATTATTTCAGGATTAAGCGTAGGGGTAGGCGTGGTGTGGTTTGTATCAGTGATTTCTGAAGAATATGGGATGGCATCTGGACAAAGAACAAGCTGGTCCGACATGTATGCATACCGCTATGGTTGGTCTGTGATGACAGCCGGTGTAGGAGGAGTAGCAGCTTTCCTTGCTGCTTTGCTAACAGGCCACTCTCATCTTGCTCGACATGCTCCTCTGGTCACTGTCCTGAGAGCGAGATCAAGCAGCACTGACGAAAGCTTAGCAAGACCACTGCTAAGGTGTCGAAGTGAAGGTTGCCTGGGCCAGAGATCCTTTACATCTGACACAATAAGGACTTATTTAACATGTGATTCTAGACGTCATCCACAAAGAGGTTGTCCTCCTTTACCTCTTCCTCAAAGTCCTTCCATAGTAGACCTCACCAAACCGACAGAAGAACTTACTTGCTTGCAGGAAGATCCAAGTCAAACTCAGGGAGATCCCCATGTAGAAGCTGCAACATCACGAAGGTCATCAAGGATCACTATTGTAGGAGAAGATGCAAGAGAATTTAACTCTCCTCACCCACAACAACATCAGCACCAGCATCAACAACAGCAGCAACAACTACAGCAACAACCAGAACAACAGCAGCATCAACAACAACATCAACAGTCAATGCAGCCGTCACAACAACATTCACACAATAAGATTCAGCAGTCGACGCTGAACAGGAGTTGGTCTGCAGAAACATCGCGGGTGATCATAGAGGCCCAAAGAGGAACCATCACCAAAGTAGTCCCTCCTCCACCTGTATCCCAGGTCCTTTCTCCTCTAACTCCTGTTCCCCCCCCTCCACCCTTAAGCTCTTCATCCTCCTCCCCTTCACCTCTAGAAGCCCATCTTCCTACGCCAGCAACAAGAACAGAAGTCTCGAGGCGGTCCAGTAGTGGAGGAGGAATCCGGACAACATGTGAACCCCTACGGCTGTCAGACTACAACTCCTTCACAATGAGTGACTACAGTCGTACGCTACCATCAGAAGGTCGGCAAATGGCTGTATTTGATAGAAGAGCGATGCACCGTTCAGCTACACTCAGTCGGTCCTCCTCAAAGATTTCATCTGAAGTCTGAAAGCATTACTGAAATGGAGTCCCAGATATGCCATATGTTTGTCATCTAATTCACTACTGTTTATAGATACACATATTTTATTCCAAACCTTGATGTACTGGAAGTGTTGAATAATGATAGAAAGGAACAGATTTAGTTAAGATACTTCAAAAATAAATTCTAAAAAAAGGACATAATTACCTGTACTCTTATATAGGGCTCAGAATCATATTTTAATCTCTGCCTAACCTAGGTAAAAGAAAGAAAGAGCCTGATGCCCGCTAAGTCCCGTTGTATGAAAGACTGCATAGCCTACTATTCACTTTCCTGTGAAATGGTAACGATTCAAGGACAGTTTTTAAACTCTTCGTTTGTTTCTAATTACTGTCATTTATAATCAGTTCATTGTAACGTTTGTCACATTAATTTTGCTAATCTATGTAAAGCAAAAGAAAATCCAGCAATCTTCTCAGGAGGACGTTTTGAAACAAGTATTTTAGTCTCGTAGAAATAAATAAAATTTTACTTTTAAGATTGCTCTCGATTTTTTACGATACAGTTAGAGTTCCAAATCTAATTCTAAAGTGGAAGCTTTTTCATATGATCTAGTTTTTCTATACTTAATGTGACCATAATTGTGCTAGCTTTAAATATGCAGTTGTTGTTTGTAAGGAACTGGAGTCCAGTCTTGGTAGCTTTAGGAGAATTGTGTTTTTTATACATGAATGCTATGTATACATATCACGTGTTAATATTAATACTTTTGTAGATCAATGGCTTTTCCTATTATTAATGTGGTAATGAACAAAAATAAAATGGTTAAACAGTCATCCTGGGATCTTGAATCTTACCTGAAGTACAGTAGGTTGAAAAATGTCCATTTCATGCATAAGTTTTGTCGAATAAATAATTTAGCATTAGTCTGTATATTATGAATAATACATGGCTTGGGGTTGTCATTCTCAGTTCTGAAAAAAAAACTGGTATTATTACTGTGAATAAGTTGTGAGGTAAGGGCCAGAAAGTTTTTTTTTTTTTTTTTTTTTAGTATACCTTAGAATGAAGCCTTGAGCTATGCTAACCTAATGAAGAAGTGGGCAAACTACCGCCCCCGGGCTGGATGCGGCCTGTGAGCGTTTACAAAAAGGTTCCAATGTTTGGCTGCTTGCCATAATTTCACTGCAATTGCACAATGTACCACTAAATGGCACACGCTGTACACACACACAGCCAACCATAGACGTATCCAGGGTTCCTAAAATGTACCATAACTATCGTACAAATATGATAATTTGACCATCTGTACGATAAACAATACCATACGTACGACATGCAATAATTTCTGATCTTTGTCAAATAATCCTCTGGAAACGTACGATAATTTGCAAGTTTTCATACGTATGAAAAATAAATTAAATATGTAAACTGCGTTCTCTTCTCTCTCTCTCTCTCTCTCTCTCTCTCTCTCTCTCTCTCTCTCTGTGGTCATGAGTCTTGACATGTTTTGAAGCGTAAGCTGTGTTTTTGTTAAGTTTGTTTCATGTCGTGAACACGTCTGGCCCTTCAGTGTGATGAGCCTCAACAAAGGACGTCACAGAGCCCAGCTTACTGATGAACTCTTGGGAGCTGTCCTGCAAATTGCCGCAAATAAAATGACACCAGTCGCAAAAAAAGGGTGACCAACTGCACTGTTCGCATTAAAATTGAATGAACAACTAAATGGTGAGTTTATTTTCTTTACCTTTTTTTTTTTTTTTTTTTTAAATAATGGGTTACATTCAGAAACAGTTCATGCTATTATGCAGGGTAATGTAGGCCTAATTTTGTCTTGTGTTTGTAGTCAGGCCTGTCTGGCAATTTTCAAAACCCAATGTGGCCCTTGAGCCAAAAAAGTTTGTCCACTGAAAAAGGATTTTGGAAGAAATTCTGTGAGACTGACCCAGACTGTAGCTAGGCAACAAGGATTTTCAAAAACAGATCAAAATGGCAGAATGCAGATAAAAGATCAGTGATTTAGCAGACGTGCTCATCAGGAAACGGTTTGCTAGCCCTTGTCTGATCAAGAAGGCGCAATTTCTAATGGATAGAGTACTAAAGGACATTGATGGGATGGTGAAGCTTCCTGGGAGGTACCTAAAAGCTCATGAGATAGGCAGGGTGGAATGTTAGAAGCCAATGAAGACCAAGACCAAGGACAAGGTACCTGAAAAGTTGGCAAATCCTGTTGTTGAAAATACATCATACTCAAGTAATAAAGTTGGACCATGTGTCTATTGCAGTGGTCATTTTGAAGCTAAGAAGGCTGTTGACCATAAAACCAAGTTTCCATTGGCCGGGAGTAGTTGCAGATATCACCAGATCTTGCAGTTCCAGTGACATTTGCAAGAAGTATACTCTGAAAGTTTATGCCAGCAAAATGCTACTTGTAAAGATGCCATTAATGGAGCAGCCATTCAAAAGAGTAGTGGCAGACTTGATCGGACCTATATCACTAATATCACAAAGGGACGACAGATACATCTTGACATCGAGAGACTTCACTAATATAGAAACTGACCATTTAGCAGAAGAGCTACTTGAAGTTTTGATCTGGGTAGGATTCCACAGAAATGTTCAACAACCAAGATTACTGCTTTACTTCTGAGGGAGGTGAGAAAGCTGTTGAGCACTAAGTGGTTGTTTACAAATGTGCATAACCTGAGATGTAAAAGTTTATGCAAAAGGGTCAACAATGGTCTGAAATCTATTTTGTTTGCATAATCAAGTTGCTGTAAAGAAGGACTGTAGAGGACCGAGGCAGATCCTCAAGGAACTGTTAACTGGAGACTGCAAAGGTGAAGTGTGTAACACCTAACATTAAGTGTTGGAGCTGGGAATATGACTAGCCAAAGAGCAATTCATGGTCACCAGAAACACCACAAAGAGAGGAGGACCAGCAAACTGCAGTGAAGAGAGCCATATGAGATCAAAGAGATGGTTAATTGCATTGACTACAAGGTTGAAGTTGGCAGAGAAATGGAAGCTGTATGCAAACATCCTGATCAGCTACAGTGAGGGGGAAGTGAAAAAAGCATCAGCAACTGTTGCTGAGGAAGAGATACCTGAATGTGACGTTATCTAGCAGGGAGTAATCTGATTGTGACCATGTAATTCCCTGATGGTTGGTTGGAATTTGACCTTGGAAAACAGAGGAGACATACCAAGAAGTCAACAATAATAATGACCAAACCAAGCGGCAGAAAGAATCAGGAGTCACAATAGTTGGAAAACTATCAAAATACCTTAACCCTTACGGGTCGCGCTGAATATATATTAACAAAAACCCTTGACTGGGCAAACTTCGAGGTCCGCAAATAAAAAAAAAAAAAATACACATCAATTTAAAATTTAAAGTCACGCACAATGTGTGTATATATATATATATATATATATATATATATATATATATATATATATATATATATATATATATATATATATATATATATATACATTTTTCCGTACTTACCATAGCGAGTCAAAAGTGAATATATCTGCTAGAAGTGAGCAAAGGACTAAGCTGCCTGATGAATTTTGGGCCAGCGCACGGCCTCGTGGCTCTAATGTTCTAAAAAATACTGGCTAAATTTTCGATTCTATCTAATATTCGTAGTAGATATTGGAAAATTACTATTGCAGCTATCATTATATGGTAAAAGATAAATAAAAGTTTCAACATTCCTGAGTAAATTTATCGGTACATTTTGCAAAGTCTCATATAGTTCTCGAGTTCGTTCATTTCCCGGTCCGAGCTTCATCTCTCTCACTCTCTCTCTCTCTTCTCTCTCTCTCTCAAATTGCAATTATGACTAATGTTATTTGGTAATGATAATAACTAAACACAATAATATTCCCTGTGTAAACTTGCTAGCAAAAATATACAAAATCTCATGCAGTTTTCTCGATTTCGTTCCCTACCGGAGCCTCACGGGCAATCTCTCTCTCTCTCTCTCTCTCTCTCTCTCTCTCTCTCTCTCTCTCTCTCTCTCTCTCT
Source organism: Macrobrachium rosenbergii (assembly GCF_040412425.1). NCBI lineage: Eukaryota > Metazoa > Arthropoda > Malacostraca > Decapoda > Palaemonidae > Macrobrachium > Macrobrachium rosenbergii. Next base: position 94,160,022 of record NC_089742.1, read on the forward strand.
CTCTCTCTCTCAAATTACAATTACAACCAACATGATTACAATTACGGCTGACAAATGATAATAGATATGTACTAAAAATAGCAAACAGTAAACTTATGGGCAAATATCCAAAAACTCAATAAATTGACACGATATTAAAACATTTATGATAGTAGAAAGAGAAATCATATATGAATATTCCCCGAGTAACTGATATGCCAAAGTAAAACTCTCTCTCATTTTCTAGTACTCGACATAGTTGTATTCGCGAAGTCATTCCAGGCATAAGGCCACCTTACAGCTGGGGCCCCAGGTCGACCAAAGTCTAATAAAAGATAAGTCTATGCGTGCGCAGGTGGTGACGTCACCTAGCCTGAGTATCCTAAATGATAGACAACGGAGTGATTAATAGGCGACTTTATTTTTATCTATTTTGTCTACTTCTCAGTCACACTATTTAACTCTATTAATTTCAAGTATATCATTCGTATTTAAAGGAAAAATTATATAAATAGCATGATTAAAATATATACATAATGTTTTTGTCTATTCTTGTTATAACTTAAGGTTAATAATATTGGTGAGGAGTGGCCAGTTTACACTGTACTCTATCAGCAAATTACTGTGTATTATTATTATTATTATTATTATTATTATTATTATTATTATTATTATGTTTAGATTGAAGTAATTGCTTAGTAAGTTACAAGAAGTTACTGCAGTAAATGAGTAGAAATGAGAGAGAGAAATGAACAAAGCATCTTACACATTATAATGTAATTTGGCATTTCATTAGATAATTAACCTTTGAAATGTAAGCTTCTATCCTCATGTCTTTTTTTTTTTTTGTACATTTTCCAGCTTACCTTCTGTAGTGGAATAATTAGCATTGATATGGCTACATAACAACTTATGAAGCTGATGCAGAAAGGGATGAAATAACACCGAGTATAATGTGTAAATGTTTTCGTAATTGGATGTACAGCCACTAACAGCACAATTACTAGGCATGTTTGATTGCCACAGCCGGAGTTCTGCACACAACACCAGCTTGTTGCTGACTGACTCGGTTCCATGTAACGGACCCAGCATTTTGTGGGCTAGATGACGTCATTGCGTGGCTCATGCTACTTTTTCGCAGCAAGTGAACAGACTTATCTTTTATTGGACTTTGAGGTCGACAACCTCTTATTTTTGAACCGCTCTCATTTTACGAAGTTTGCACACATGGCACACAATCTTTGGCCTTTCGCTCTCCCTTGCTTTTGCGGTACTGGTGCACTGGTGTGAAGTAGTGCTTCAGGCACCATTGCTGGGGTGCAATATGACCAACTTGTGTCGTCGACACCCTTCTGCCACCCCTCTCTGGCTGAAATGCGCCATGCTTGTTGAGCAGTTGTTTGTAAACCCTCAGAGAGAAATCTCGTAAAGCCATGGGCTTTCCAGTTTTGAGCTTTACATGCTATACACATTCAGAGTGCAGATGTCGATAAGGTGAAAGAAGGCTTTTTCATTGTTCTTCTTGCACACTCAGTCATACCTATTGGCATGCCTGACTTGTCGACAAGCCACAAGTTTTTTTACGCAGTTGACAATAACATCCGACTTCCTGTGAGTGCTACCACGCCAGTGTGTATTGTTGTCAATACGGCAAACTGGTTTTTGTCCTTCCACTTGATGGCGAGATGATGATGCCCTTTCTTTCTAAAAACCATTTTCGTCTCTCTCCATGTTTGAGAGAAAGCTGGCCATTCCCCTCCTTTTCTCGTAAATGGCACCAACCAGTGTCTTCATTGTGTAAAGATTCACTTAGGTCAGGGCTGGTACAAAAGTTGTCTGTGTACAGAACATGACTCTTGCCAAGGTCAGGTGCCATAAGTGTTTTTACGACTGCTCCTGAGTGGCTGAGGCGTCATCAGCGGGAATATCTACTTCAGTTCCTGTATAAACAACAACATCCATAACATACGCAGTTTTACAGTCACAGATAACATATTTTTATGCTAAACCTGAGCCTCTTTGATCGAATATACTGGTTCAAAATCAGGTGCCCTTTGAATAACACAAGACTTAATTGATCACAAGTTTTTGAAATGGATAGAAATATCTTGAAAGTTATTCAAGTATTTGCGTCACGATGTTCCTTATTTTCCACAGTCTGTCATTGGAATATCGGTCTCTCAGATCACTATATGTGAAATATAAAATCTGTAAATGGCCTGGTACTAGCGGCAGGGCACAAGCTCCAGCAGTCATGGTGTATGGAGGCACACATCGGTTGACCAATAATCCATAACGCCGTGTTTACATACAAACAGCATGAGTAAAGTTATTACAAGAAACACTTTCATTTCCCTTACACATACATCCAGTCATTTTTTTATCATTCCCATGCCAGGCACTAGGCCAGCCATGCGGTGTCCATGATATCGGTTTGTTTCATCTACCATGACTTGGACTCTCGCACAGTTGGCATAAAGTTTAAAATAGCCTGATTCATCACTCTCATCACTCAATCCGCGCTCGTGTAACTCCTGCCATTCCAGTAAAAATGTAATCATTGGGCACAAAATCTCTTCCATCAATCCAGCCATCACTTCCTAAAGCTCTAGCCGATGTGCTATGCATACGAACACGTTCTTCGCTGCTTGATGAGCGCAACCAGGATCCAGAGAAGAACGGGCCTGCTAACTTGGTAACGAAAATAAGGCCTTTTCTGCGTAGGTAGTCTCGTGAGCCCCTCCCAGCCAAAGACTCGTATGTCCAGGTACCGCTCATTTATGCGGTCTTTTTTTTTTTTTTTTTTTTTAAATAATCATCTTCAGTTAAGACTTCTTATTTGTCACTTAAATGCATGCTAAACTAATTCACGAAGGCATGAGTCGTTAAAGGTCCGAGAGCATAACACTGTCCAGTAAGAACGATAAAAACAAAAGCGTTTTCATCGTAAGTATTATTGTATGGATTCATTTAACAAAATAAGAACAAACTACTTCTTGATACCCATTCAGTTTAGGTTTATTAGTTTCATAGATTTTCTTTCCATGCTTTGGCACTCGTTTATTTTCTTTTTCTTTATTACAATAATTTGATTTAGATAATTCATCCTAAGATACACACATTTTAGCAAAAGAATTATTACATCTTTGGGATCATCAGCTTCAGACAATTCTAATTCAGAAGCAAGCGACTTTATGCAGTCTTTAATTAACTTCCCGTGAGGTTTCGGGAAGCTTTCACGAGACGTGAAAGCATTCAGAAGGCGCTGCATGCAGCCCGCCTCTGTTGATTGTGCTCAGCCAGATTAGGATATTTCAGTGCAGATTTCTTGACGATGCATCCATCAGTGTAACGTAGAGCTCTACTCTTCTTCTATCACGTCAGGAAGTGATTTTTCAAGTTTTCCTTCCTCTCTCTTAGTCAGATTCTGTTCTTCTCTAACATTATCCTTTTATCCTGCCTTTTCAATTTCAAGTTCAGTGGTAAGATTTTTAAAGAAAATTCTAATCAGGCACATTTCTACTAATAATTTCAGTTCATTCACTATTCTGTTTTGCACTAGAAAATTCGTCGTCTTTAAATCCAGTGTTTTTTTTTTTTTACTTAACAGTGCAATGTCTTTTTCTAACAAATAATCTGTCAAGAAAATTTGAAAACTCACCGAATATGGATTGCCATGTGATCCATTCATTTGACGTGTGCAACCAAAAAAATGTTCCAACATATCTTGGTTTAATCGCCTTGTAGGTATGAGTTTAACACCATATAATTTACTTAATATTTCGTAAAGGTCTATAAGAGACTTACCTGACATAATGTCTCCCTTTTGAAATCTATAAAGGCAATTAATTGTGAGCTTGCTACCATCATGGTTTTCATGGTATCTACCATTTTTTGCAGAATTTTTTCTGCTCCTCATAATTAATCCCGAAAGCATTTCATGATACTGTAATTATGTATTGAAGAAGAATTCATAATCTCAAACCATTCTCAACAACATAAATGAAATTAGCAGTTTCTTCCAAATTGCTGCTGTTTAAGAGACCTTTCTTACCTAAGTAGACCATTGCACTTACAAGCGAAGTGGATAACAACTGTTATCCAGTTCACGCTCTGTTTCTCTTGGCTTAACAAGTTAAAATGACTTTCATTTAACTTATAAGAAAGACCACATTCTGTCTTCCCCTGACTATGCATTTCACGAATGGAATAATCGGAAATAAACCTTCCATTTTGCAACTTGATTTCATGTAGTTTGTAGTATAATCCTTGAAAAAAAGTGAAGAGGAAATGATAACATGATCTGGGTTAAGTTTATCAGATCGTCAACATGCTTGTATGCATGCGTCTCTCAAAACTTTCAGCCCTCGCAAAAAACCAAAGAAACTTATGACTAAATCTAAATATTTTATTTTCCTTTTTGTGTTAAAACGCCCAAAAACTGTGCAGTTCTTCGGCATGGTGCTGACAATATTTTAACAACGTGGTTGATTGGAAAAAATGTCTCACATTGACATTTACTGCGAGGGGAAATGTTGGCAAATGAAGTATTTTGTACGATACAACTGGTATTTATATACTGGAATCTACACATATTATAAATGAATATCTATCAAAGAAATCCTTAGAGACAGGATAAAAATAAAATATTAATAGAGGGACATATTTTGGGTTGCCTTTTTAAGCCAAATCTTTGATTTGGGTTGGCTTAGCCCGAGCCCCAGTCGAGGTTTGGGGGCTTGCGGGAGTTCATTATCCTACCCGCTCATATTCTGACCTGCGCGTTAGCAGGCCCGTTCTTCTCTGGATCCTGAGCGCAACCTAGAACACCTGCCATGTCGACAAACAGCTCTTCTTGTTCATCTGCAATGACTTCGCTTTCAAAACGCGTACTTACATTGCTTTCTGCATCACTAAGCTCTTCCTGTTGATAACTTGAATTATCAACATTATCATTGATATCCAAAGGTCCTGAGCCCTCCTGTATATCGATGTTTTTATCGCCCTCATCATTCCCACTGTCAGATTCAGCGAATTCGCCCTCTTCTGGTTTTTATGATTCTAACTGACAAGAGATTTCCTCTTCTGTCAACGACACTTGAGGCATTTTATGCCTAATTCTCTGGCCATATTCTCCAGCGATTGACACGAGAAGTATTGGTTCGCGGAGTTGTAGACCTTGGGGTATCACCTTCCACCACGAAATCTTGGGGATGACTGTTATACTGTTATTTATAGCCATCACAAGCCATACGAATGTTTTCCTGCAAAAATTCATTCAAAACTCGCGGCTGGAAATAATAATCATCAGATGATGCGCACCGGAAGTTTTTATGTGCAATGATAGGACATCATAAGATGTGTGCCATCCCTCAGGGAGTTAACTAACAATCCAGGAAAACTTCATCAGAAGAACACCACCTCACTGGAGTGACAGTAAAGCAGAGCAAGAATGTATCCTTGGCTACCGGGCTTTTCAAACCCATTAGGGTTGCAACAAAAACACAGTAGGTCGGGATAAGAGAATAAATCCATATAGAGTAAGAAAGTGATAATCTCATTGCAGTCCTTACAACTGCAATTTGCAAGGCTTGGTGTGCATGTTGCCAGAGGATTTGGTACTGAATGGTGACCAAAATAGAATCCATCAGATTTCTATACGCCTACTTATCCTTGCTCAATTTCTTGCAGTCATTTACTGCACACCTCATTTACACAAGTTTTTTGTAATTAGATAATTATCTCCTTATTATCATTGATCCAAATTTTGAAATGAGATGTCTATATTTTCTAAGCATTTCAAAATTTGTAATTAATTCTTATAGGCTACATGTCCTAACTCATAATTAATACCTTTTTTATAATGATAATTTTGCATTTCTATTTTCCCTTGCAATCTTTTGATAATCTGATTCTCTCATTTTTACCGATACGGCTATTCTTCTCAGGATTTGGTTTCTTCCTCAAATCCCTACGATTTCACTAGAGCTTTGCTAAACTTCCTAGACTTCAGCTCAACGAAGAAAAATTAAATATTTCTTATTGACCTCTGATAATATTTCAGCCTTCATAGCTGGGGAGGTACTTTGTTGTATTTAAAATATTTGTCAGAAAAAATTATCATTTCTCTGAGAATTCAGAGAACTAAGATTGGACTTGGTCTTAGAACCTTTAGTCCATATTTTTATCGAGGACGTGCTATCGTACGTTAAATTCTGTTGTAAGATAGGTAAGGTAATAATGAAGACTTCACAGTAATTTGCAACATATATTTCATATTCAGTAAAACATGAAATGCCTCGCTCTTCTAATCCTTTGAAATCATCGTTTCTTGGTAACTCTAGTAATCAAAGTCTTTGGAGATTTGTATATTCTGGTAGTCCAGACAATCTTCTTCCTCACACCACACAGCTGGAAAGATAAAAATAGTAATTATTATTATTATTATTATTATTATTATTATTATTATTATTATTATTATTATTATTATTATTATTCTGAATATCTTTATATCTTATAAACTATGTATATGCGTACAATTAGTAAGAAAAATAAAATAATTTCAAAAAATACATTCATTAATACCTTAGGAAAAATTGAAACTATGACCTCCTAAAATGGAGGTCTTCCTTTGTTCCTGCTAGTTTCTAGCCTGTTGAAGGTGCCACACTAAATATAGTTATGGGTAGATTAGAAATGATGATAAGATCACAAATGATATGAGAGTAAATACTCCAAAACTGGTTGACTGGAAGCTTTATAGAAACAGTAGGCTATGCGAATTCTTAAGTAAAAAAATTGATCTAAGATAAGAGATCATATTTTTTCTTTCTTGTACCGGTTGAATTCTGTTGACTTACACACATCAATTTCAGGACGCCGATAACACCATCTTACCTATTGTACAGTATATCGCCAAAGATGTCAAGAATCGCAACTGAACGCTCAGTCTTATCTACTGTCATGTCACAGCTGTTTTGCTTCGACTTTCTTCCTATGGAACTTATTGAGGGGTTTCAATGACATAAGTGTAACCTAAACACAAACAAGTAAAATTTGCGCCGAAGTTTCTTCGGCGCAATAGAGTTTTCTGTACAGCCGCTACGGCGCATAATCAAGGCCACCGAAAAAAATAGATCTACCTTTCGGTGGTCTCGGTATAATGCTGTATGAGCCGCGGCCCATTAAACTTTCACCACGGCCCAATGGTGGCCTATCCTATATCGTTGCTAGAAGCACGATTATGGCTAACTTTTACCTTAAATAAAATAAAAACTACTTTAGCTAGAGGGCTGCAATTTGGTACATTTGATGATTAGAGGGCGGATGATCAGCATACCAATTTGCAACCCTCTAGTCTCAGTAGTTTTTAAGATCTGAGGGCGGACAGAAAAAGTGCGGACAGAAAAAAAGTGCGGACAGAAAAAAGTGCGGACGGACAGACAAAACCGGCACAATAATTTTTATTTTACAGAAAACAAAAAGTGTCTCAAAATACTGGATGGATCACAAAAAATACGGCTTACGGAAAATACAGCAAAATGGGGAATGTATCAAAATTTGCATTGTTTTGTATTTCACCAGAGAACGAACGTCTCTGCTCCAAGACAAACTTGCAAAAGAGTTTTTGCAGCTTTCCCAAGACATTGATGCCAAAGCCTTTCCGGCAGCCTTCGTCCATCCAACGAATCAACACAGAAAAGCGCAGTCCCATCCCGGCCCCAGTCCCCAACCCACCTCACTCCACTCCCTGCCCCCACGCATATTGGGCGAGACAAGACTGCAGTTCATTATTCAGAAACCAATTCTACCACTACTGTCTTCAGACCCTATCTTTATTTTAAAAATCCCGCAGTCATCATACTTTCTACCTAAAGAATTAGCATGCAAAATAATCCTTTACAGAGCAAGGTTTTATTATTCAAAGGAAAAAAATTTTCAAAATACCATTAAGCTTAGTTTACGATAAACATTACCTGTGCGGAACAGGTTTGACTCTATACCAAAACTGCAAAAATTCTCCTAGCTATCCTAAGAAATGAATTGACCTTGCAAAAATAATTTGGTAACACTGTTTTTTACCTTAAGACAACCATTCAAAAGTTCCTCTCGACACCCTCAGACATTTATTTGTATGGAAATATCATAGATATATGAGATTTCTATTCTAATGGCAATCTCACTGTCTGAAGACTTTACTGTTAAAAAAAAGCTCAACGGCCAACGTAGTTTCTCTCCTTGATAAAAACTTCCAAAAATGTCTACATGGATGCTATAAGCCTTATATAGGTGTGAGAATTTCATTAAATCGCGCATTTTGCCGGTCCCAGAACCTAACATGTAAAAATTATTTTTTTTTTTTCAATAAATTAGAGAAAAACATAAAAGAAGCAATTTTGGAAAGATTCTTGACACATTAGTTTTAAAGAAGGCAGTTAACTTGACAGGTATGCCATCTTAATATCCTATGACAACTGTCGACCTTGAAACAGGCAGAAAGCAGTCTTCTACTCTACGTGAACTTCTGAGTATTAAATATTGCAACTAAATGAATCTAAAAGAAAATCCCTTTAGATATCTAGATGAGTCTTCATGTTTTTACTCTTAAGACACGCAAGCCGCTCTTCTGGATCTAAGGACTTTTCATTTCTAACATTTTTGCAGATGCGCCTCACGTACTCAAAGAATAACAGACTTACCACAGTCAGTCTAGCAATCTGAGGACTTTATCTGAAAATGGAAAATTCTATAAGACTATCTATTTTACGATGATCACTCACTTATCGCAAGTTTTTCTCAGACAAACAGTTATCAACTCTAGTGCAAAACGAAAAAAAATTCATTTGGTCGTTGCAGTTGAAGACTCCAAAGATAATATTGCAAAATTATAGTTAAATTCTGATATACCCAAAAGGCAAACCAGCATAAAGGCCTAACTGTCAAGAAACATACATCTATTTGCTTAAAAACAGAGTATGTAGCAGCATATTACCAATATCATAAGTCGGTTTACTTATCCAAATCTAACTATAAATTCATAACCAAAATGAACATATAGTACAAGTTCGTCTATGCTCCTCTGGACACTTGATTAGAATCCTTCCCACGTAGCCTACATATGTTGAAAATCCGTCTAGCTTGGTATTTCTGGCGTAAGTTTGCTGAAGGTTCGCCCAACTTCCTCAAGACCTTTATCTTTCTTTCTGAACTTCAGTTCTTCTCCTTTATATACGACTCAAACAAGCAAGTCCTTTTTAATGAATTTGTAAACCAAATAAAAGAAAACCGTCCAGAAAACGGAATTTCTACAAAGAGGACAAGCATCCTCATAGAATTAACAAAATCACCTTCAAGAAATCTGATAGAGGACGCAGCCTCCAACTCCACAATAAAACTTAAAAGTATTCTCGAGGCAGCCTTGGGCCACTCGTCGTCTATCTGGACATGCTGCAGACGGCGCAGTTCCGTCTTCAAAAGTCTGTCTTCAGAGTCTTATCCAATCGGCGATGTAGATATCATGAAAGGAATTCATTTAGGTATCTTGAGAGATTTATGAATATAAAATAAATCCCCTATACTGCACAGTTTTCAGTTGCAAAATCATAGAGGAAAAGTTATTAATACTGTAAACGCGTAGTTTTCAAATTCTGTGAAGTCATTCTGTGCATGTTAAAGTAATTATCCCGGAAAAATCTAACGGGGAATGAAGTTTTCACTTTGAAAAGTCAAGTGACAAAATGTTCGGCGAGAAATTTTCGGCTGTCATCTCCCTATGAAAATCACACTGACACAGTTTTCTTCACTTAATATACGCGTTTTCTAAATGACGGTTTCTCATTTAAAAGGAAACTTACAAAACGCTGTTCATTTATTTGAGAATAGTATCGGGGAAAATGTCGGATAAGCAGTCTAGTTTCCTACTCCTATTACAAACTAGTAAAAGGTCGTTCTGGCTACCTAATATAAAATCTTCTCGACGGTAGTTGTCTTTTCAAAGGACTCTTCTACAATCCTTTTTATATATCATAGGAACTATATCTAAAATGAATCCCTTAGAATGAACTCTTATTCGTTTGTAAGACAAATTTCCAGAAAATGAGTTTTTCACTACTGTACATTCCTCTGGTTAAAACTTATCTAAATAACAGTCTCCTACTTTAAATAAACTTTTTTCAAAGTTCTCTCAGCTATCATACGCTACTATTAAAAAGGCTACCTTGAATTATTCATCTGTATCAGTATTTGCTAGGACACATCATTTTCCTTCTAAAAGCAAATAGCATCTATCAAAGATCAAAACTTGATAAAATCTCGAATGCTGTTTGAATTCATATATTTACATTTCTAAGCCTAGCTATAGTTCCTGGTTTCAAACGGAAGCTTTCTACGAGTTGTTCTTGCTGTGTTCACCTACTCATCTCTTTAAAAATCCCCCCGATGTTGCTGTTTTCAGAGACATTTATCTCTGTGATACAATATCTCTACCACTACATGCATATAGAACACTCACCACCTGGATGTTGAAGCTCTGTGTCTCCAATGCCCATTTCACCACACCTTTACTCCAGCCCCTCCGAGGCCCTCCTCACCTTCCTCCTAAAACTCCCATTTGTATTCATTGACTTATCATCCTGTAATGTTTCACATGACTGAACCATCTGATTCATCTTTTCACTTACATGAACCATGTTGCAGCTCCTTTAAATTTGTTTTCCACATATAACACAGGAACAATTCATCTTTACAGCATATACACTTTTCATTTCATTCACAATCCAACAACCACATTTAACTTCCATGGAGGAGAGTTGGATCAGCAATCACAGACACTCCAAACTTCTCTGAATATTTTGCACATATTCTGCTGCTATCCTCACTTCACTGATTCTATGACTCGCCTCTTCTCTCAATGTACTGTCATTCATAAAATTTACTCCTAAGTACCTGTATGAACCCACTGTACTGCTTTCAGTCTTGCACCATCCATATCAAATTTCATCGTGCCTGCTTCTTGGTTCCCATTTACCATCATAACCTTACTTTCACTTATATTTACTCTCAGTCTACTCCTTTTACAAACACTTTCAAACTCCTTGCCTAGCCTGCAATTTCTTTTTACTATCCCCAGTCAGTACTTTATCATCAACTCCGCGTCAGTCCGTATTCATAAACCTTCTTCTCTTGGCTTCTCGCAACAGTCTATCCATAAAGACATACACCCTCACCTCAGCCGTATTTTTCAAACCATACCAGTCACCCATCACCCCCCTCCCCCGCCCCCCTTCTACAAATTCTAACACATGCTTCACTCTTATCACAAAAAAATGTTTTTATTGTTATTAACAACTTCCCATCTGGCTAAAAAGTCCAGCAGACAGCCAAGATTCTCAGAAAAGAAGGAATCCAAATGAAAGCATCCTGTAGACCGCAGTTTGTCTACCCGACGACAAACTTGCAAAACGTAATTCTAGATACGTTGAAATTCATGAAATAATTTACTTCTTTATTTGATGGTGAACTTTTGTAGGTTTCTTTTACCAACCTTAGACGGTTTTTTAGACTTTTTATAACCCAAGTGAAGCACACAATTCATAATAGCAATTGCAAGAAGCCATTTTATCTGACTAAAAAACCTTCAACATAGAACAACCTTTAATTCCAATTTACTACTTAAGCATGCTTGTCAGCAATTTTTTAGCCACCTCAAAGCAAACCTACTAAACATGTCATGTTAGTTTTCCAAAGACTTGCCTATTTAAATATGTTACCTGGTCTGCAGTCATATACTCTGAACAAAAAATCCTAACACTTCTTTTAAAGCTATTTAAAAAAAAGCAATAATCGTGTAAAGCTCACCTACACAATAAATGAGTCTGACAAATGTATACACAAAGGCCATCTAGGTACTTAAGATACATTTTTCTATCCAAGAAAACGTGACACAAAACTTTATTTCCTTCAAAGATTACTTGCAAGATGTCATTCGAGCTATTTCACACAAAAACTTAGTCGATAGCGCCGTTTTCTACTCTAACGGTGAACTTCTGATAACCATTCCAGTTTAAGATATGTATCTGCATAAAGAAAAAATCCCATAACCATCATGGTTTTTCGCTCAACACAAAAAAACTTAAACAGTCTATTTCTGGATATCGTAACCCACTCATCAATTTCTAAATTCCATTAGACAGCACAGTTTTCGGAAGAGATTAATTAATATAGAGATGAATTTTCCTTTAAGAAAACCATAGGTATATAAAGCAAAAATATATAATGAATCCTGCAGTCGGAATTAATCCAACTGCTGCTCTTGAGAGGAAATGATCAAATATTATTCTGTCTCATAATAATAATCTTGAAAAAAATAACTCTTGCACAGCAGTTTTCTTTATTACAAGCAAGCTTATAGAACATCATTCTGTCTTAAGACATTTATCTGCCTAAAAAAAGTACTCTTTAGGGCATAGCTTTCCTCCTAAGTGCATACCTGTAGATATTTATCTGTGTGGAAAATTTTATCAGCAGGAAAGGCAAAGCAAAACGCTAACTTTAAAAAATGCTCCCTTGGGATTATGAGACATTTCTCTACCAATAAATACTTAGAAAGCACAGTTATCTACCTGTAAATATCTCTTAGATGGTAATGTTTTCTGCAAATTAGAAAAAAAGTAGTTCTGGGAATAATTACATTTTGATTTCAAAGTTAAACCTCTGGCTCTTAGCCTTTCTACTTAAAAGTCAAATCTGAATAAAAGTTATCTAGAAATCTAGAAAGTGATCATTCTTTCAGCAAGCCAACCCCGCAAAACGTTATTCTAATTAAACTAAGACGTGGGTCTGAAAAAAAAAATTAGGTAACGTGCATAAAATTCATTCTAAAAGTAAATTTGCCAAAACTCTTCTGGATATCTATACATATCTAAAGGCCTTACTTAAAGAAGTCCTTGCTATATTAACCCAATTATCATTATTGTTACTGTTATTTAGTTAGGAAAACTACAGCAAAAAGCATTATTTCCCCTTGAGAAGGTATAGCCACGTGATGTTTTGTCCCAAAGTAAAAATTCAATTTACTTTAGGGAAAGAACATTTTGAATATTTTATTTCACTTCCAAAATTACAAAGCATATAAAAGAGACGCAAGCTGATTATGGGTAAATATTTCGCCATTCTTCACAGAAATTCATGACCATTTTATTCTGTTAAGTTTAGTATTGGATTAAGAAGGTGATTCTGGAAATTACTGATTGCAGGTAGCTGGCCGCAGGATGGTGTTTACACTACAGTCTGTTAAGAGTAATTGACCCTAGTAGGCCATTTGAGCCTGCCTTGCTTCAAAGTGAATACGCTCCTGTTACTTGGATGATCGTCTCACAGTGGGTGGCTGGAAACTTAGTGCACAATGCTATGTGTTTGTCGGGGGTACTGCCATTCAACTGAGCTATCTCTGACAAAATTTGAGATATGACACAACTAATAGCTTGAATACAGAGTGGTGAGCCTGGACCAAAGCCTACCAAACAACTGCCTCTGCCAAGAGTGACACTAGCAAAACCCCTTAAGTTTCCATCTTTCTTCAAAAATAGTCCAGATTACAGCAGCATAACCTTCATAAAGCAAAGTTGTCTTAGAGCAATGAGCATCTAACCAGTCAAGGTCATTTTACACCTACAAGTAAGAGCTCTCAAAACCATATCAAGCCCACTCAGCCATTTTTTTGCATAATGGTAGAAAATTACTCATAATTACTTGATACCTTGTAGCCTCATTAAAAAAAAAAAAAAGAAACAACAAAATGTGTATATGTGATTCTGCGAGGTGTGTTAACACAGCCCTTCATCCTCATAGGGTGTGATTATAAGTGGTACCAATATAACTTCCATGTAGAAATAGACTGTGTGAAATAAGGCCAGACATGATGTCTTTCGGCGAGGATGTAAATCCTAATTACTGTTATTGGGAAAAAGGAAACTACCACTTCAGATAATCTATTCTAAAATATGAAAGATAACTGGAGGCTGGTGAAATCCAGAGAGCAGATTAGTATTCCGTCAAGGGCAGAACAATAGACTTAATGCATTTAACCCTTTTATAGTAATCTCTGTAGCTATACGAAAGATTACTAATAATACCTAGTTTTCTGGTAGCATTAGCTGAAATATATTTATGTCTCGTTCAAAGATACTGTGATTCAAAGATATCAGCATACGTCATCAGATGCTAAGAATCATGGAATACAGTGATCGTTTCAAAAACTAAGTTAAGGCTAGCAACAACTTCATTTCATGTTTGGGGTTTGGGGGGGAATAACTGCAACTGGGGTAGTATCATGTGCAAATTGTACTGTCTTATTTTCTAGACCAGCAGTCACATCACAAGTATACAGTAGATACACAGTAGCATAATTATGTCCTAGAATATTACCTGGCAGAATCCATCTGTTCTGAGGCCCTTCAAAATAAGTGAATGAGATCAAGAGCAGTGGCCTCAAATAATCAAGTTTCAAAGTTTATATGAACCTTTTTGTTAGCCACATCAAATCAGCATTAAAATAAGCTTTTTCATATCCACTGTCGAGTATGTCTTGAACACAACGAGACAGAATTAAAACATCGCAAGTACTTATTTGTCTTCTGTAAACATGCCAACTTGTACATGGGAGATCACAGATGAATGTTTTAGCATCCATAAAAAGCACAAGGAGGTTGGACATTGGCCTATAATGGCTGCAACCACCACTTTTCCAACGCTTTAGGGACTGTCATATAAGTTTATATGTTCAGCTCGTCCAGGAAAAATGTCATTTCAAAAACAAAAGCTATATGTTACATTCAGCTTGGGTAAAAGGACGCAGGACATTTATTTTGAAATGATGGGAGAGAACCTTATCCAGATCTTCTAATTAGAAACATCAAGGCTATCTAGAATCTTTTTTCACCCAAAAGACTTAAGGAGAAGTTGTAAAGGATGAGAGTTAACAGGAAAAAACTCTCCACTGAAAACTGTAGTTTGGAATGTGCTAGGAAGTAGCTTTGTCCTCGGGGTTCGTTAACAGTTTTCCATCATTAGGCAATTAGAAGGGAACAGTAGGTATATATACTAAATGTTCTGGATACAGGATTATACTAAAGATCAGTCTGCATGCTCTTCTTGGCTTTGTGTTCGAACTGTTATCGTAAATGATCTAAGGACGACATCTTTTAACTGCATTTGATTTCTGACAACATTCTGCAAGATACTGCTGTGTCAACTGGATGCCATTTCACCTACATGGGTGATATGCCTGATTATAAGAATCACCAAACCAACGTCCATCATGACTTTAGGATCTACAGTAGTTGGTTTTCATGGAGTAAAATGAAGTACAATTTCTCATACATACTCATACATGTCATTCAGGGGGTTGAGGTTTGCCAATTACAGATCTTTTCTCTTTCTATTTTTATTCTGTTTCCCGTAAAGCCGGAAACACGAATCACACTGTTTTCCCAGTAAGTATTACGAATGTACAAATCAGCGCAACATTTCCATTGTTACCGTACAACTGTCAGAGGGGTCAATACACTCAAATTTGCTTTAAGGCTGTGGATATTTGAATAATGCACCTTGCATTTTTTTTATCAAAATAAGTTTCAGCGATCAAATTCGTTTGATATGTCAGAGAATTTACCCGTCCAAAACATTTCTTAGCACACTTGTGAATATCATGAGTTTATTTAAAAACATTTACTATTAAAATGAACAGGATGAGAGGGAGCTTGCGATTACAAAGTTTAACATGCAAAATCATTCCATACTACCAAAAACAAATGTTTTTAAATTTGACTCAAGCACCTAAAATTCCTATTCACAGCACCATGTTCTCCTCGAGAAAGTAATTTGTAATCTTTCAAAGTAACATTAAATATGTACCACTCTATAAGAAAAATACCCTAGGATATCAGTTTCCCATTTTAAAAGCAAACTTGCAACAGCCTTTTGGTTCTCAAAACACATTCATCATTTAAATAACCTTAAAAGCATGCTTTTCTCCACAGTAGATTAAATTTGCTATAGTACTTCTAGCCGGTACAAGACCTTTATGCGTTAAAAGAAACGTTCCGAAAACAGCAACCAATTACTCAAAAAACAAAATTGACCAAATCCTGTCTCTTTTCAAACTTTAGTCACTGAATACATCCTATAAACAACTGAGTTTTCTACTTCAGGGACGAACTTGGAAAAGTCCTAGTTACATATTTATATCTAAAAATAAGATGCTACAGTTTCCTTTTCTTAGGGTTAACTTACAAAAGGTTCATTTACCTGACCTGATTTTAATCCACAATAAAATTTTTTGATGGCATAATTATCGACTTTAATGACAAACTGGCAATATACCTAGAAAATAGCCCCTACAAAGCACACTTCTCTCTTCCGAAAACAAACTTACAAAAGACTCTTTTCAACACGAAAAGGCCTGAAATGTATGGGACAAAGAATTCCTTAGTCTATACAGCTTTCTATTATAAAATCATCTTCATTGGTAGGTATGTATATATTATCTATATAAAAGTCTGTCTTTGAAATCGTGCAGGTGCTGATTCCCTCCCTGGTGCCAGAAGCTTTCTGGGATTGTCTCTCTTTAGGTATGAATAAGGCCTGAAGTCTCACTGGGGCAAGGGGGTTTTACCCTCTGACTTCTTTCTTTTGAAGTATTGGGAAAAGTCAATCCCTGATGTCCAGTGATATAAGGAATTATCTATATTATCCCATTAACCTTTCTTTGTATACCACTTTCTTTCCCTTTTCCTATTTCACTCTTTTTTTCTTGTTTTCATTATTGGCAATTTCTTCAAAAAATTTTGTTCGTCAGAAAACACAGTCATGTTCAAGTAGAAAGGGTACCCACAACCCAGTAATAACAAAGGAACAATGAGAAACATTTTAACTGAAACCTCGGTGAAGGCGCTCTCTTCCGTCCCACACACTGAGATCTTCTCTAGAGAAGGGCGTTTTACCCTTGGCCTTCACTCTCTTTTATAATAATAGCTTTCGTTCCAAGGTGCAGTGCTATGGAGCGCAACTCACCCATCCTACACCGTCTTGGAGGAGCCTCTGTCCACGAGTTTATGTACTTGTTATGCCTTCTCAAAAAGTGTAGGGTGACTTTGGAAAGTTGAAAATTATGTTACTTATTTTGCATGCTATAAGAATTTTTTTTTTATTTCTGTATGAGTGATGTTATCAACAATAGTGCATGATATCACTAGGTAATCCTTATGCTGTATTTCTGTATTTTCTTAACGTGAACTTTTGATAATTTTGATACTGTGTTGCAGTAAGTTGTGAAATAGTAAATTTAACCTTGCCTTCTAGGTTCCTCATTATCTTATTAGGATCACATTAGTTCTTGCATTGGTCTCTCTTACTTTTTCTCTCGATTGGATCGCGCCTCTCTCTCTCTCTCTCTCTCTCTCTCATTTTTATCGACTAGCTTGTGCCTTTTTGATTAACATACAATGCTTTTTGCTTTTTTCCTCTCTTTCCCGATATGACATCCATACTTTTTCTCCCTTGCCATTGATTGTTCTTTGTATCCCGGCAACGAAAAAGTACCCAAATTAAGTCACACCTAAATGACCATACACAGCCTCATGCATTGCCACACAAAATCATCAACCTCTTGTCCTAGAGAATGTGCTACTATCCGAGTTATCTTGCACATGCAACTTGAATATAACTCCACCATGAAAGCCCTTGAAATGGTAAACTACCCATGCCTTGCCCCATTTTTCTTATTACTTTATTTCTATCTTCCTAATTTAATTCATATTCTCAGTGATATGATATGAGGATGTAAAAGTTTTAATGAAGGAAAAAGGTTATTATTCAGTGTGTATGTATTTCATGACATAAGAGAAGATTATATACAGCATAAAGGAGAACGTAAAGAAGAAGGCAAACAATAAAATAATGGACAAGGCAAAAAAAAAAAATCTTAAGGATTTGTTCTGCAGCGAAAAATGAAGAAAAGAATGTTTAAGGAACAATAAATACCTGAATGTAAAATGGAAATAGACAGATGTTGTCTGAAGTCAATGGAGTCCTGGCTGATGGAGGAAATATTGAAGGTTTTTGAATGACAATGGAAAAAGGAAGGCTGGGGGTTTTTTGAATGGAGAGGGAAGAAGAGAGGCTTAAGGTTTTTGAATGAAGAGGGAAGAAAAGAGGCTGAAGGTTTTTGAATGGAATGAAGAGAGGGAAGAAGAAAAGGGAAGAAGAGCAGCTGAAGGTTTTTAGTTTTTTGAATGAAAAGGGAAGAAGAGAGGTTGAAGGTTTTGAAAAGAGGCTGAAGGGAAGAAGAGATGGAAGAAAAGTGGCAGAAGGTGTTTGAATGAAAATGGAAGAAGAGAGGTTGAAGGTTTTTGAATGAAAATGGAAGAAGAGAGGCTGAAGTTTTTTGAATGAAGAAGGAAGAAGGGAGACTAAAGGTTTTTTGAATGAAGATGGAGAGGCTGAAAAATGAAAAAGTGGAAGAAGGGGGCTGAAGTTTTTTGAATGGAAGAAAAGAGGAATGAAAAAAAGAGAGGCTGAAAGTTTTTTTGAAGAAGGAAGAAGAGGTTTTTTGAATGGAAGAAGAGAAGCTGAAGGTTTTTGAATGGAGAGGGAAGAAAAGAGGCTAAAGGTTTTTGAATGAAGTGGATAAAGAGAGGCTGAAAGTTTATGAATGAAGAGGGAAGAAGAGGGGCTGAAGTTTTTTGAATGAAAATGGAAGAAAAGAGGCTGAAGGTTTTGAATGAAAATGGAAGAAGAGAGGTGGAAGGGTTTTTGAATGAAGTGGGAAGAAGAGAGGCTGAAGGTTTTTTGAATGAATAGGGATGAAGAGAGGATGAAGGTTTTTTGAATGAAGAGGGAAGAAGAGGATGAAGGTTTTTTGAATGAAGAGGAAGAAGAGAAGTTGAAGGCTTTTAGAATAAAGAGGGAAGAAGAAAGGCTGAAGGTTTTCTGAATGAAGAAGGAAGAAGAGAGGCTGAAGGTTTTTAGAATGAAGAAGGAAGAAGAGAGGCTGAAGATTTTTTGAATGAAGAGGGAAGAAGAGAGGCTGAATAAACTTGAATGAGGATGGAAGAAGAGAGGCTGAAGATTTTTTGAATAAAGAGGGAATAAGAGAAACTGAAAATTTTTTAATGAAGGTGGAAGAAAAGTGGCTGAAGAATTTTTGAATGGAGAGGGAAGAGAGGATGAAGGCTTTTGAATGAAGAGGGAAGAAGAGAGGCTGAAGGTTCTTGAATGAATTTTGAATGAAGAAGGAGGAAGAGAGGCTAAAGGTTTTTAGAATAAAGAGGAAGAAGAGAGACTGAAGGTTTTTGAATGAAGGGGGAAGAAGGGAGGCTGAAGATTTTTTGAATGATGAAGGAAAAAGGGAGACTGAAAGTTTTGAATGAAAAGGGAAGAAGAGAGGCTGATAGTTTTTTTGAATGAAGAGGGAAGAAGACAGGCTGAAGGTTTTGGAATAAGAGGGGAGGAGAGACACTGATTTTTTTGAATGAAGAGGGAAGAAGAGAGGCTGAATGCTTTTGAATGCAGAGGGAAGAAGAAAGGATGAAGGTTTTTGGATGAAAAAAAGAAGAAAAGAGGCTGAAGGTTTTTGAATGAAAATGGAAGACAATAGACAGAAGACTTTTGAATGAAGAGGGAAGAAGAGAGGCTGAAATTTTAAGAATAAAGATGGAAGAAGAGAGGCTGAAGGCTTTTTGAATGAAGAGCAAAAAAGAGAGGCTGAAGGTTTTTTTGAATGAAGCGGAAAGAAGAGAGGCTGAAGGTTTTTTGAATGAAGAGGGATGAAGAGAGGCTGAAGTTTTTTAATGAAGAGTGAAGTGGAGAGGCTGAAGGTTTTTGAATGAAGAGGAAAGAAGAGAGGTTAAAGGTTTTTAGAATAATAAAGAGGGAAGAAGAGAGACTAAAGATTTTTTTGAATGATGAGGGAAGAGGAGAAGCTAAACATTTTTTTTGAATGAAGCGGAAAGAGAGGCTTGAAGGTTTTTTGAATGAAGAGGGAAGAAGAGAGGCTGAAGGTTTTTGAACGAAGAGGTAAGAAGAGAGGCTGAAGGTTTTTGAATGAAAATTGAGGAAGAGAGGCTGAAGGTTTCTTGAATTGAGCCGGAAGAAAAGAGAATGAAGGTTTTTTGAATGGAGATGGAAGAACAAAGGCTGATGAGGAAAAGGGTTTTTGAATGAAAATGAAAGAAGAGAGGCTGAATGTTTTTTGAATGAAGATG
This sequence comes from Macrobrachium rosenbergii, assembly GCF_040412425.1. Lineage (NCBI taxonomy): Eukaryota > Metazoa > Arthropoda > Malacostraca > Decapoda > Palaemonidae > Macrobrachium > Macrobrachium rosenbergii. The sequence goes on from NC_089742.1 coordinate 94,180,262, forward strand.
GAAGAAGAGAGGCTGAAGGTTTTTCAAATGAAGAGAAAAGAAGAGACTAGAGTTTTTTCCAATGAAGAGAGAAGAGAGGCTGAAGGTTTTTTAAATGAAGAGGGAAGAGATGCTTAAAGTTTTTGAATGCAGAGGGAAGATGAGAGGTTTTTGAATGACGAGGGAGAAGAGAGGCAGAAGATTTTTGAATGAAGAGGGAGAAGAGAGGTGGAAGGTTTTTGAATGAAGAGGGAAGAATAGAGGCTGAAGGTTTTTAGAATAAAGATAGAAGAAGAGAGTCTGAAGGTTTTCTGAATGAAAATGGAAGAAGACAGACTGAAGGTTTTTTTTTAATGAAGAGGGAAGAAGAGAGGCTAAAATCTTTGAATGAAGACAGAAGAGGAAAGGCTGAAGATTTTTAAATGAAAATGGAAAAAAAAAAAGATGCTGAAGGTTTTTAGAAGGAAGAGGGAAGAATAGAGTCTGAAGGTGTTTGAATGAATAGGGAAGAAGAGAGGCTGAAGGTGTTTAAAATAAAGAGGGAAGAAGAGAGGATGAAGGTTTTCTGGATGAAGATGGAAAAAGATGAGGCTGAAGGTTTTTTGAATGAAGACGAAAGAAGACAGGCTAAAGGTTTTTTGAATGAAGGGAGAAAAAGAGAGGCAGAATGTATTGAATGAAGATGGAAGAAGAGAGGTTGAAGGTTTTTTGAATAAAGAGTGAAGAAGAGAAACTGAAGGTGTTTTGAATGAAGAGGGAAGAAGAGAGGCTCAAGATTTTTTGATGGGGAGGGAAGAAAAGAAGCAAAAGGTTTATGAATGAAGAAGAAAGAAGAGAGGCTGAAAGTTTTTGAATGAAAAGGGAAGAGAAGAGGCTAAAGGTTTTTAAATGAAGAGAGAAGAAGAGAGGCTGAAGGTTTTTGAATGAAGAGGAAAGAAGGGAGGCTGAAGGTTTTTGAATGAAGAGGGTAGAAGGGAGGCTGAAGGTTTTTGAATAAAGAGGGAAGAAAAGAGGCTAAAGGTTTTTTGACAGAAGAGGGAAAAAGAGAGGCTGAAGATTTTTGAACGGAGAGGGAAGAACTGGGGCTGAGGGTTTTTGAATGAAAAGGGAAGAAGAGTGGCTTACAGTTTTTCAATGAAGAGGGAAGATGGGAGGCAGAAAGTTTTTGGAATAAAGAGGGAAGAAAAGAGGCTGTAGGTTTTTAAATGAAGACGGAAGAAGAGAGGCTGAGGGTTTTTTTAATGCAAAATGAAGAAGAGAGGCCCAAGGGTTTTAGAATAAAGAGGGAAGAAGAGAGGCTGAAGGTTTTCTTAATGAAGAGGGAAGAAAGGATGTTGAAGGTTTTTGAATGAAAAGGGAAGAAGAGAGGCTGAAGGTTTTTGAATGAAAAGGGAAGAAAAGAGGCTGAAGGTTTTAAATGAAGAAAGAAGAAGAGAGGCAGAAGGTTTTTGAATGACGAGGGAAGAATAGAGTCTGCAGGCTTGTAGAATAATGATGGAAGAAAGGAGTCTGAAGGTTTTCTGAATGAAGATGGAAGAAGAGAGGCTGAAGGTTTTTTAATGAAGAGGGAAGAAGAGAGGCTAACATTTTTTAATGAAGATGGAAGAAGAAAAGCTGAAGGCTTTTTGAATGAAAATGGAAGAGAGGCTGAAACTTTTTTGAACGAAGGTGGGGGGGGGAGGCTGAAGTTCTTTGTAAGGAGAGGGAAGAAGAGACGATGAAGAGTTTTGAATGAAAATGGAAAAAAAGAGGCTGAAGGTTTTGAATAAAGAGGGATGAATAGAGTCAGAAGGTTTTTGAATGAATAGGGAAGAAGAGAGGGTGAAGGTTTTTAGAATAAAAAGGGAAGAAGAGAGGCTGAAGGTTTTCTGAATGAAGACGGAAGAAGAAAGGCTGAAGGTTGTCAAATTAAGTGGAAAGAAGAGGCCTGAAGGTTTTTGAATGAAAAGGGAAGAAGAGAAGCTGAAAGTTCTTGAATGAAAATGGATGAAGAGAAAAGAAGAGAGGCTGAAGTTTTTTGAATGAAGAGGGAAGAAGAAAGTCTAAAGGTTTTTGAATGAAGTGGGAAGAGGAAGGGTTGAAGGTTTTTGAACGAAAATGGAATAAAAGAGGCTGAAGGTTTTTGAATGAAGTAGGAAGAAGAGAGGCTGAAGGTTTTTATAATAAAGAGGGAAAAAGAGAGGCTGAAGGTTTTTAAATGAAGAGGGGAGAAGAGAGGCTGGAGGTTTTTGAATGCAGAGGGAAGAATAGTGGCTGAAGGTTTTTGAATGAAAAGGGAAGAAAAGAGACTGAAGGCTTTTGAATGAAGGGAGAAGAAGGGAGGCTGAAGGCTTTTGAATGAAGAGTGAAGAATAGAGGCTGAAGGTTTTTAGAATAAAGATGGAAGAATGGAGACAAGGTTTTCTGAACGAAGACGGAAAAAGAGACCCTGAAGGATTTTTTATTGAAGAGAGAAGGAGAGAGGCTAACCTTTTTGAATGAAGATGGAAGAAGAAAGGCTGAAAGTTTTTGAATTAAAATGAAAGAGAGGCTGAAGGTTTTTGAATCAAGAGGAGTGTTTGAAAAAATCGTTTTTTTTAATAACTTGCTTTTTTTGCATGCATCAATTTGAAAATTTGGGCATTGGTTACTTTATGTATAGCGAAAAGGTCAGTATTCATGTTTTCATTCTTGCCCCCCACTATTTGCTGGTAACCCCGCACCCCCAAAACTCTAAAAAAAAAAAAAAAACTCAACTATAACTATATGCAACCTAAGAGCTGAAATTTATGTGGTAGACAGATATTATAGAGTAGGATTAATTAATAGAGCCTTTTTTTTTTTTTACAAATATATTCGGTCTTTGAGAAATCTTTGATCGATTTCGTGGAAAAATAAATGCCAAAAATATTTTTGGGACAAAACAAAAAAACTCTATAGTTTTGTAAATAATTTATTTAGCTTTCATTTGCTTTTTGTTTCATTGAGATAGGTGAATTCGTTACGTCTGAGTTTCCATTAGAAGGTCGATAACTTTAGTTTTGAGATATCGGCCTCAAAGTTTTATGAGGATTTTTGCAAGTCTGACCATTTATTTGCTTGTTGTCTCACACTTTGAGGTTTTTATGACAAATTTTATATGTTATATCATATTGGTGTTATCTGTGATTATTATTTTATGTATATTGAATTATATTTTATATATTTAGGCTCCTGGTCCCCCTCTTTCCTCTCTCTTGGATGCCTCCCTCTTCATGACGTCGTTTCTTCCTTTCTCTTATGGAACGTAGAAGTTGTTTAAATTTTCTTGGTCTCGGCATGGTTTCTACTGAACAAAGAAGTATTGCAAAGCCAAGAAAAATGCAAAAAAATGACTTGCAAAGTAATATAAGTGCACTAAATTAAAAGTGTGTCAAAACACGGGCAAGGTTAGGCAGCGCGACGTCTTGTTTCGTCGAGAGCTGAGCTGAAACTGATTGCCCAAGTGGGTTCACTCCTTCACCCAACAGAGCCTCTACGCATTTGCTTAGGATATAGTTGCCATATACCGCATTTAGATATTCTTCTTTGATAGCTAAATTGAAATTACTACCGATATACTGAAGCTATCATTACATCATACGAAAAAATTTAATTTTCTCAGTGATAGTAGGGTTACGATTTTGGTTTATAACTCCAAAACTATTGCGAATTTTTTAATAAAAATTTCTTAGAATATAGTCAAGTGGTGTAAGGGTCGGGTATGGGAAATATCAGGAAAAATTTGGGTTCGATTTTTTCGTCAAACGCTCCCCTTAAGAGGGGGAAAAGAAAGGATGAAGTTTTTTGTAAGGAGAGGGAAGAAGATAGGTTGAAGATTTTTGAATGAATTTGGAAAAAAAAGAGGTGAAAGGTTTTTGAATGAAGAGGGAAGAAGAGAAGCTGAAGGTTTTTAAAATAAAGAGGTAAGAAGAGAGGCTGAAGGTTTTCTGAATGAAGACGGAAGAAAGGCTGAAGGTTGCCAAATTAAGTGGGAAGAAGAGGGCTGAAGGTTTTGAATGAAAAGGAAGAAGGGAGACTGAAAATTTTTGAATGAAAATGGAAGAAGAGAAAAGAAGAGAGGCTGAAGTTTTTTGAATGAAGAGAGAAGAAGAGAGTTTGAAGGTTTTTGACTGAAGTGGGAAGAGGGGGTAATGAAGGTTCTTGAATGAAAATTAAATTAAAAAGGCTGAAGATTTTGAATGAAGAGGGGGAAAAGAGAGGCTGAATGTTTTTTGAATGAAGAGGGAAGAAGAAAGGCTGAAGGTTTTTTGAATGAAGAGGGAAACTGAGAGCCTGAGAGTTTGTAAATGATGTGGGAAGAAGAGAGGCTGAATGTTTTCGAATGAAAATGGTATAAAAGAGGCTGAAGGTTTTTGAATGAAAATGGCAGAAGAGATGCTGAAGGTTTTTTGAATGGAGAGAGGAAAAGAGAGGCTGAAGGTTTTGAATGAAGAGGAAAGAAGAGAGGCTGAAGGTTTTGGAATGAAAATAAATAAAAGAGGCTGAAGATTTTTTAATGAAAATGGAAGAAGAGAGGCTGAAGGGTTTCTGAATGAAGATGGAAGAAGTGGTGCTGAATGTTTTTTGAATAGAGAGGCTAAAGGTTTTTGAATGAAGAGAGAGAAGAGAGGTTGAATGTTTTTGAATGAAAAAGGAAGAAAAGGGGCTGAAGGTTTTTGAATTAAAATGGAAGAAAAGAGGTTGAAAGTTTTTGAAAGAAAATGGAAGTAGAGAGGCTGAAGGTTTTTTGAATGAAGAGGAAAGAAGAGAGGCTGAAGGATTTCAAATGAAGTGGGAAGAAGAGGGCTGAGGTTTTGAATGAAAAGTGAAGAAGAGAGGCTGAAGGTTTTTGAATGAGAATGGAAGAAGAGAGGCTGAAGGTTTTTAAATGAAGAGAGAAGAGAGGATGAAGTTTTTTGAATGAAGAGGGAAGATGAGAGGCTGAAAGTTTTTTTAATGAAGCAGATAGAAGACAGGCTAAACGTTTTTTGAATGAAGACGGAAGAAGAGAGGGGGAATGTTTTGAATGAAGATGGAAGAAGAGAGGGTGAAGTTTTTCTTGATAAAGATGGAAGAAGAGAAACTGAAGGTTTTTTGCACGAAGAGGGAAGAAGAGAGGCTGAAGATTTTTTGAAGGGGGAGGGGGGAAGAAGAAAGGCAAAAGGTTTTTGAATGAAGAGGAAGAATAGAGACCCAAAGGTTTTGAATAAAAAAGGAAGAAGAGAAGCTGAAGTTTTTTGAATGAAGAGGGAAGAAAGGAGGCTGCTGGTTTTTGAATGAAGAGGAAGAAGGGAGGCTGAAGGTTTTTGAACAAAGAGGGAAGAAGAGAGGCTGAAGGTTTTTTGTATGAAGTTGGAAAAAGAGAGTCTGATGATTTCTGAATGGAGAGGGAAGAAGGGAGGCTGAGGGTTTTTGAATGAAAAGGGAAGAAGAGTGGCTGACGGTTTTTCAATGAAGAGGAAAGAAGGGAGGCAGAAGCGTTTTGGAATAAAGAGGGAAGAAGATGGGCTGAAAGTTTTTTAAATGAAGAGGGAAGAAGAGAGGCTGAAGTTTTTTGAATGCAGAGGAAGAAGAGAGGCTGAAGGTTTTTAGAATAAAGAGGGAAGAAGAGAGGCTGAAGGTTTTCTGACTGAAGAGGGAAGAAGGGCTGTTGCAAGTTTTTGTATGAAAAGGGATGAAGAGAGGCTGAAGGTTTTTGAATGAAAAGGGAAGAAAAGAGGCTGAAGGCTTTTGAATGAAGAAGGAAGAAGAGAGGCTGAAGGTTTTAGAAAGAAGAGGGAAGAATAGAGGCTGAAGGTTTTTAGAATAAAGATGGAAGAAGGGAGGCTGAAAATTTTGAATGAAGTCAGAAGAAGAGAGGCTGAAGGTTTTTTGAATGAAGAAGGAAGAAGAGAGGGTGATAATTTTGAATGAAGATGGAAGAAGAAAGGCTGATGGTTTTGAATGAAAATGGAATAGAGACTGAGGTTTTTTTAATAAAGAGGGGAGAAGAGAGGTTGAAGTTTTTTGTATGGAGAGGGAAGAAGAGAGACTGAAGATTTTTGAATGAATATAAAAAAAAGAGGTTGAAGGTTTTTGAATGGAGATGGATGAATGGAGTCTGAAGGTTTTGAATGATTAGGGAAGAAGAGAGGGTGAAGGATTTTAGAATAAAGAGGGAAGAAGAGAGGCTGAAGGTTTTCTGAATGAAGATGGAAGAAGAGAGGTTGGGGGTTGTCAAGTCAAGTGGGAAGAAGAGATGCTGAAAGTTTTTGAATGAAAATGGAAGAAGAGAAAAGAAGAGAGGCTGAAGGTTTTTGAATGAAGAGAGAAGAAGAGAGGCTGAAGGTTTTTGAATGAAGGGGGAAGAAGAAAAGATGAAGGTTTTTAGAATAAAGAGAGAAGAAGAGAGACTGAAGGTTTTTGAATGAAGACGGAAGAAGAGAAGCCGAAGATTTTTTGAATGGAGAGCTAAAAAGGGAGACTGGAAGTTTTTTAATGAAAAGGGAAGAAAAGAGGCTGACGGTTTTTGAATGAATAGGGAAGAGGACAGGCTGAAGGTTTTTGGAATAAAGAGGGAAGAAGAGAGGCTAACTTTTTTTAATGAAGAGGATAGTAGAGAGGCTGAAGGCTTTTGAATGGAGAGAGAAGAAGAAAGGGTGAAGGTTTTTGAATGAAAAGAAAGAACAGAGTCTGAGGGTTTTTGAATGAAAATGGAAGAAAATAGAAATAAGACTTTTGAATGAAGAGGGAAGAAGAGAGGTTGAAGGTTTTTAGAATAATAAAGATTGATGAGGAGAGACTGAGGGTTTTTTGAATGAAGAGGGAAGAAGAGACGCTGAACGATTTTTGAATGAAGTGGGAAGAGAGGCTGAATGTTTTTTGAATGAAGAGGGGAGATGAGAGGCTGAAGGTTTTTGAACGAAGACGTAAGAAGAGAGGATGAAGGTTTTGAATGAAAATGGAAGAAGAGAGGCTGAAGGTTTCTTGAATGAAGAGGGAAGAAAAGAGAATGAGTGTTTTTTGAATGGAGATGGAAGAACAAAGGCTGAAAGTTTTCTGAATAAAGAGGAAAGAAGATACCCCAAGGGTTTTTGAATGAAAATGAAAGAAGAGAGGCTCAATGTTCTTTGAATGAGGAGTGAAGAAGAGAGGCTGAAGGTTTTTTCAAATGAAGATTGAAGAAAAGAGAGTGAAGGTTTTTTGATTAAAGAGAAAAGAAGAGAGGCTGAAGGTTTCCTTAGATGAAGAATGAAGAAGAGAGGCTGGAAGTTTTGAATGCAGAGGGAAGAAGAGAGGCTAACGGGTTTTAAATGAAGAGGTAGGAGAGAGTATGAAGATTTTTAAATGAAGAGGGAAGAAGGGAGGCTGAAGGTTTTTGAATACAGACGGAAGAAGAGAGGCTGCAGGTTTTTTGGCTGAAGAGGGAAAAAGAGTGGCTGAAAATTTTTGAATGTAGAGGGAAGAAGAGTGGCTGACAGTTTTTCAACGAAGTGGGAAGATGGGAGGCAGAAGGTTTTTGGAGTAAAGAGGGAAGAAGCGAGACTGCAGGTTTTGTAAATGAAGAGGGAAAAAGAGTGGCTGAAAATTTTGGATGCAGAGCAGCGAAGAGAGGCTGAAGGTTTTTAGAATAAAAGGGAAGAAGAGAGGCTGAAGGTTTTCTGAATGAAGAGGGAAGAAGGGATGTTGCAAGTTTTTGTATGAAAAGGGATGAAAAGAGGCTGAAGGTTTTTGAATGAAAATGGAAGAAAGGGGGCTGAAGGTTTTGAATGAAGAGAGAGGATGGAAGGCAGAAGGATTTTGAATGAAGGAAGAATAGATGCTGAAGGGTTTTAGAACAAAGATGGAAGAAGGGAGGCTGAAGTTTTTCTGAACGAAAATGGAAGAAGAAAGGCTGAAGATTTTTTGAATGAAGAGGGAAGAAGAGAAGCTAAAATCTGTGAAAGAATTCAAAGAAGAAAGTCTTAAGGTTTTTGAATGAAAATGGAAGATAAGCTGAAGGCTTTTTGAATGAAGAGGGAAGAAGGAAGGCTTAAGTTTTTTCAATGGAGAGGAAGAAGAGGGGATAAAGGTTTTTAGAATAAGAAAGAGGGAAGAGGAGAGACTGAAGGTTTTTTTGAATGAAGAGGGAAGAAGAGAAGCTTAAAATTTTTTTGAATGAAGCTGAAAGAGAGGATGAATGTTTTTTGAATGAAGAGAGAAGAGAGGCTGAAGGTTTTTGAACGAAGAGGTAAGAAGAGAGGCTGAAGGTTTTTGAATGAAAATGGAAGAAGAGAGGCTGAAGGTTTCTTGAATAAAGGAGAAAGAAAAGAAAATGAAGGTTTTTTGAATGGAGATGGAAGAACAAAAGCTGATGATATTCTGAATAAAGAGGGAAGAAGAGGGGAAAAGGGTTTTTGAATGAAAATGAAAGAAGAGAGGTTAAAGGTTTTTGAATGAAAAGAGAAGATGAGAGACTGAAGGTTTTTCAAATGAAGAGAGAAGAAGAGAAGGTTTTTTGAATGAAGAGAGAAGAGAGGGTGAAGGTTTTCTTAAATGAAGAGGGAGGAGAGGCTGAAAATTTTTGAATGCAGAGGGAAGATGAGAGGTTTTTGAATGAAGAGGAGAAGAGAGGCGGAAGGTTTTGAATGAAGAGGAAGAATAAAGGCTGAAAGGTTTTAGAATAAAGATGTGAGAAGAGGCTGAAGGTTTTCTGAATGAAAATGGAAGGAGAGAGGCTGAAGGTTTTTTGAATGAAGAGGGAAGAAATGAGGCTAAAATCTTTGAATGAAGACAAAAGAAGAAAGGCTGAAGGTTTTTGAATGAAAATGGAAGAGAAGCTGAAGACTTTTTGGATGAAGAGGGAAGAAGTGAGGCTGAAGTTTTTTGAATGGAGAGGGAAGAAGAGAGGCTAAAGATTTTTGAATGAAAATGGAAAAAAAGAGGCTGAAGATTTTTAGAAGGAAGAGGGAAGAATAGAGTCTGAAGGTGTTTGAATGAATAGGGATGAAGAGAGGCTGAAGGTTTTTTGAATGAAGAGGGAAGAAATGAGGCTAAAATCTTTGAATGAAGACAGAAGAAGAGAGGCTGAAGGTTTTCAAATGAAGTGGGAAGAAGAGGGCTGAAGGTTTTTGAATGAAAATGAAAGAAGAGAGGCTGAAGGTTTTTAAATGAAGAGGGAAGAAGAGAGGCTAAAGGTTTTTAAATGAAGAGAGAAGAGAGGCTGAAGTTTTTGAATGAAGAGGGAAGAAGAGAGGCTGAAGGTTTTTTGAAAGAAGACGAAAGAAGACAGGCTAAAGGTTTTTTGAAAGAAGAGGGAAGAAGAGAGGCAAAATGTATTTGAATGAAGATGGAAGAAGGGAGACAGAAGGTTTTTTTTATTAAAGAGGGAAGAAGAGAAACTGGAGGTATTTTGCATGAAGAGGGAAGAAGAGAGGCTCAAGATTTTTTGATGGGAAGGGAAGAAGAGAGGCTGAAGATTTTTTTGATGGGAAGGGAAGAAACGAGGCAGAAGGTTTATGAATGGAGAGGGAAGAAGAGAGGCTCAAGATTTTTTGATGGGAAGGGAAGAAGAGAGGCTGAAGATTTTTTGATGGGAAGGGAAGAAACGAGGCAGAAGGTTTATGAACGGAGAGGGAAGAAGAGAGGCTGAAAGTTTTTGAATGAAAAAGGAAGAGTAGAGGCTTAAGGTTTTTAAATGAAAAGAGAAAAAGAGAGGCTGAAGGTTTTTGAATGAAGAGGGAAGAAGGGAGGCTGAAGGTTTTTGAATGAAAAGGGAAGAAGCGAGGCTGAGGGTTTTTTGACAGAAGAGGGAAAAAGAGAGGCTGAAGATTTTTGAATGGAGAGGGAAGAATTGAGGCTGAGGGTTTTTGAATGAAAAGGGAAGAAGAGTGGCTTACGGTTTTTCAATGAAGAGGGAAGATGGGAGAAAGAAAGTTTTTGGATTAAAGAGGGAAGAAGCGAGGCTGTAGGTTTTTTAAATGACGACAGAAGAAGAAAAGCTGAAGATTTTTGATTGAAGAGGGAAGAAGAGATTTTGAAGGTTTTTAGAATTAAGAAGGAAGAAGAGAGGCTGAAGGTTTTCTGAATAAAGAGGGAAGAAGGGATGTTGAAGGTTTTTGAATGAAAAGGGAAGAAGAGAGGCTGAAGGTTTTTGAATAAAAGTGGAAGAAAAGAGGCTGAAGGTCTTAAATGAAAACAGAAGAAGAGAGGCAGAAGGTTTTTGAATGAAGAGTGAAGAATAGAGCCTGAAGGTTTGTAGAATAATGATGGGAGAAAGCAGGCTGAAGGTTTTCTGAATGAAGAGGGAAGAAGAGAGGCTAACATTTTTGAATGAAGATGGAAGAAGAAAGGCTGAAGGCTTTTTGAATGAAAATGGAAGAGAGGCTGAAAGTTTTTTGAATGAAAGGGAGACAAGAGATAATGAAGTTCTTTGTATGGAGAGGGAAGAAGAGATGATGAAGAGTTTTGAGTTAAAATGGAAAAAAAGAGGCTGAAGGTTTCTGAATGAAGAGGGGTGAATAGAGCCAGACGGTTTTTGAATGAATAGGGAAGGTTTTCTGAATGAAGACGGAAGAAGAGAGGCTGAAGGTTGTCAAATTAAGTGGAAAGATGAGGGCTGAAGGTTTTTGAATGAAAAGGGAAGAAGGGAAGCTGAAAGTTCTTGAATAAAAATGGAAGAATAAAAGAGAAGAGAGGTTGAAGTTTTTTTAATGGAGAGGAAAGAAGAGAGTCTGAAGGTCTTTGAATGAAGTGGGAAGAGGAGGGGCTGAATGTTTTTGAACGAAAATGGAATAAAAGAGGCTGAAGGTTTTTAAATGAAGAAGGAAGAAGAGAGGCAGAAGGTTTTTGGAATAAAGAGGGAAAAGAGAGGCTGAAGGTTTATTAAAAGAAGAGGGAAGAAAGGAGGCTGCTGGTTTTTGAATGAAGAGGCAAGAGGGGAGGCTGAAGGTTTTTTAACAAAGGGGGAAGAAGAGGCTGAAGGTTTTTGTATGAAGTTGGAAAAAGAGAGGATGAAGATTTTTGATTGGAGAGGGTAGAAGGGAGGCTGAGAGTTTTTGAATGGAAAGTGAAGAAGAGTGGCTGACAGTTTTTCAACGAAGAGGGAAGAAGGGAGGCAGAAGGTTTTGGAATAAAGAGGGAAGAAGGCAGCCTGAAGGTTTTATAAATGAAGAGGGAAGAAGAGAGGCTGAAGGTTTTGAATGCAGAGGAAGAAGAGAGGCTGAAGGTTTTTAGAATAAAGAGGGAAGAAGAGAGGCTGAAGGTTTTTAGAATAAAGAGGGAAGAAGAGAGGCTGAAGATTTTCTGACTGAAGAGGGAAGAAGGGCTGTTGCAAGTTTTTGTGTGAAAAGGGATGAAGAGAGGCTGAAGGTTTTTGAATAAAAAGGGAAGAAAAGAGGCTGAAGGGTTTTTGAATGAAGAAGGAAGAAGAGAGGCTGAAGATTTTAGAAAGAAGAGGGAAGAATACAGGTTGAAGGTTTTTAGAATAGAGATGGAAGAAGGGAGGCTGAAGGTTTTCGGTATGAAGTTGGAAGAAGAGAGGCTGAAGGTTTTTTAAATGAAGAGGGAAGAATAAAGGCTGATATTTTTGAATGAAGATAGAAGAAGAAAGGCTGATGGTTTTTGAATGAAAATGGAAGAAAGGCTGAAGGTTTTTTGAATAAAGAGGGGAGAAGAGAGGCTGAAGTTTTTTTGTGTGGAGAGAGAAGAAGAGAGGCTGAAGATTTTTGAATGAAAATAAAAAAAAAGAAGCTGAAGATTTTTTAGAAAGAAGAGGGAAAAATAGAGTCTAAAGGTGTTTGAATGAATAGGGAAGAAGAGAGGCTGAAGGTTTTTTTAAATGAAGAGGGAAGAGAAGCTGAATGTTTTTGAATTCAGAGTGAAAATGAGAGATTTTTGAATGAAGAGGGAGAAGAGAGGCAGAAGTTTTTTGAATGAAGATGGAAGAATAGAGGCTGTAGGATTTTAGAATAAAGATGGGAGAAGAGAGGCTGAAGGTTTTCTGAATGAAACAGAAGAAGAAAGGCTGAAGGTTTTGTGAATGAAGAGGGAAAATCAGATGCGAAAATCTTTGAATGAAGACAGAAGAAGAAAGGCTGAAGGTTTTTGAATGAAAATGGAAGAAATGAGGCTGAAGTTTTTTGAATGGAGAGGGAAGAAGAGAGGCCGAAGATTTTTGATTGAAAATGGAAAAAAGAGGCTGAAGGTTTTAGAAGGAAGATGGAAGAATAGAGTCTGAAGTTGTTTGAATGAATAGGGAAGAAGAGGCTGAAGGCTTTAAAATAAAGAGGGAAGAGAGAGGCTGAAGGTTTTCTGAATGAAGATGGAAGAAGAGAGGCTGGAGGTTTTTTGAATAAAGAGGGAAGAAGAGAAACTGAGGATTTTTGCCATGAAGAGGGAAGAAGAGAAGATGAAGATTTTTGATTGGTAGGGAAGAAAGAGGTAGAAATTTTATGAATGAAGAGGGAAGAAGAGAGGCTGAAAGTTTTTGAACGAAAAGGGAAGAGTAGAGGCTGAAGGTTTTTAAATGAAGATAGAAGAAAAGAGTTTGAAGGTTTTTGAATGAAGTGGGGAAAGGAGGGGCTGAAGGTTTTTAAACGAAAATGGAATAAAAGAGGCTGAAAAGTTTTTGAATGAAGAAAGAAGAAGAGAGGCAGAAGGTTTTTGGAATAAAGAGGGAAAAAGAGAGGCTGAAGGTTTTTAAATGAAGAGGGGGAAAAGAAAGGCTGAAGGTTTTTGAATGCAGAGAGAAGAAGAGAGGCTGAAGGTTTTTGAATGAAAAATGAAGAAAAGAGGCTGAAGGTTTTTAAATGGAGACAGAATACGAGAGACTGAAGGCTTTTGAATGAAGAGTGAAACAGAGAGGCTGAAGGTTATTAAATGAAGAGGGAAGAAAGGAGACTGCTGGTTTTTGAATGAAGAGGCAAGAAGGGAGGCTGAAGGTTTTTGAGTAAGGAGGGAGGAAGAAAGGCAGAAAGTTTTTTGTATGAAGTTGGAAAAAGAGAGGCTGAATATTTTTGAATGGAGAGAGATGGGAGGCTGAGGGTTTTTGAACGAAAAGGGAAGAAGAGTGACATGATTTTTCAATGAAGAGGGAAGAGGGGAGGCAGAAGGTTTTTGGAATAAAGAGGGAAGAAGACAGCCTGAAGGTGTTTTAAATGAATAAGGAAGTCACTTTTAGATACATATGTAATTGTAATAGCCACAATGCCTCGTAACTTCTAATTGTTTACTTTTTGGATATGCTTGTCACCTAAAGCCTTTGGTCAAGTGCAGAAATTGAAGTGGTTGTGATTGTGATTAGGTGACACCGGGTTCGTTTCCGCCTGCGTCACAACCGCTTCAATTTCTTACGCGAATCTCAAGGCTTTAATGATGTTCAAGCACATCAAAACGAAATCCCGAAGTTAGAAAGGGTTTGATATAACTATTACAATATACAATCGTAATTTCTAAGTAATCGTTTAATACCCCAATTCACGCTACTTCAGAGATATCCGATGATTATCATGAGGAATTTTTATAAGTGATAAATGGATCGGTACCACCGAGTCTCGATCCCTCGACACAGTACTTTCCAACAACTCCAGCCGACGGTCAAATTAGTGAGCCACCCGGTGGTACCGATCCATTTATCACTTATAAAATTCCCCTTCGATGATAACACCCCATCGGGGATATTCCCGAATTAGCGTGAATTGGATATTAAACAACATTCGTGGCTTCATGATTTTAGATACATATATACATATATATATACATATATGTTTATACTATATGTATACACATTATATATATGTTATATATATTTATAAAGTATAGCAGATATATATATAATTATATATATACATATTTTATAAATATATGAGTATATATATAGTAATTTATATATATATATATATATATATATATATATATAATATATATATATATATATATATATATATATATATATATATGTATGTATATATATATATATATACTGCTTGCTTGTTATTTTGGGGTGGCCTGTGCTATATATATATATGCTCTGCTGTAATCTCGAAACTCTCAGAAGATTGTGTCTCCTAAACAAGAATATCATCCCGTTGCTTTGAGAGTTTTACAATTGCTTTTCATCAAGTTTTGAACCGACGTCCAGACAGAGCCTGTCCTGTGATGTATGGTCATATTCGTCACGTTTCGGGGGCAAAGAAAGAAGGTGTCGGTTATATGAGTTGAGTGTTATAGAGAAATTTGCGAACGCTGTATTTCTCGCGGAATGCTTGTTATTTCACAGTATTGTGTTAAAGGAGTTTACTAAGGTATACCAGGAATTCTTATATTTTTAGCGCATGTTTTATCAGTTATTGTCTATGGTGATTTGAAGAACTTGTCACTCAAACATTCAGTCTGCAAGTTTCACTTTGCTCAGTATTAAGCAACATGAGTTTCTGTCAAGGTAAAGTTGTGAATGTATGCAGTTCATGCATATAATTTTCAAAGACATGGTCTTTTGATTGACTAGCATTAAAATGAAGTAGTTTCATCATTTTCATACTGCACTAAAAATATGGATACAGTTGAACAGTTGCAGAGCGCCATGTACCACCATTACTTCTTTGAAGTTCAGAAAGCGTAAACCAGTATATATAACAAATTACTGCTTAAATGATATGGCTATCAATATATCTCTATGTACTAAGCTCTTTATGATGTTGACAAAATCTCCATAACATCTTTGGTTACTGTTGACCCATTATCCTAACAGCTTTTGACCTCACAACAGGAAAATCACTGACGGGAAAGGGGCTTCAGCCAGTGCCAACAATACAACGTGACCTGGGATGACCTGAGCTCTCTCAATCTGACTGACACCGACAGTTGGTACCTACATTCAATCAATCATATGGAATCATTGGTAAGGGAGACTTCGTTATCATCTGAACTGTGCCCTTAGCAAATACAGTAATGTTAAAAAATTCACATTACAATTAATTCAGTATTACCGACATTTAGAACTTTATAAGGCAAAAGGCAGACTATTGAATTGGAAATTCAGTAATGATAGATACTGCATTATATGGAAACTATATGATTCTTAACTGCATTTTATGGATTCTTAATTTTAGGTAGAAAGAATACAACATTCAATTACATTAAAATTCATTGAAAAATGTGGTCAAATAAATGACACATTAATTTCTCTACAGAAAACTAGCAAATATTTTCACGAATCCTAATGCTGTGCTTTCTAAGGTTTTGGCATCGTTTTTCAGTGCAATAAACCATACTGTAATTGTAACCAATAATTGAGAACTTGCAGTGGAAAAAAGTAATTTTGGGGTGGGGAATTGATAAGATCTGTAGTAACGGTGATTGGAATATCACACAAAGCACTCCGTATGCAATCCGATGAATAAGTCTCACACTCTTTTAAAAACTTTTGACGTGTCAAATACGAATGAAAACCAACAGAAACAATTTATCATGAAATGATAATAGTTTAATGTTGTTTAAAGAATACGTTGCTTATGACGGTTTTCTGATCACTACTTTACCGAACAGTGTCAAGGACAAAGGGGTTGAAGCCTGTTATTTGCTATAAACAGTGGCTCAAGTACCCTCTAGCCTACAAGTGTGGCAAATATGGAAGCTAACCTTAGAATTAAGGAGAGTGAGAGTTTAGGTTTCTCTGCATTCCTCTCAAAACTAATTTCTAGAATTTTTCTGCCCTCTGTTGTTTGATCATACACTAGCACTTGAAAACTGGAAAGAACCTCACACAGAGAGTCAGGTGAAATGAACATCCACGAGCGGTAGTCCCTGAAAACAAGACGTTGTTAGAGTGCAGATATGATTCTGCACTGGATGAACAGTTGATAATCTGTGATAAATGTGTATTGTCATCTAGGACAGTGATTTTCAACCTTACACAGTACCCATGTGCATTGTAATCAAACTCAAATTACACTTTTTCACTTTAATTAGCACTGACACCATTTACAGTAAATAAATTTGGTGCATTGCAATCAAAACTCAAATTACACTTTGTAATGAAATTAATGCATGCATTTACAGTAAATAAATTTTGTGCATTGTAATCAAAACTCAAATTACACTTTTTCATTTACGAAAGAAAGCACTGGCCTGCATTTACTGTAAATGATTTTTCATTTTTTAAATACTATTTTGAAGATGTCCGTGGCATGGCCCCCCTCAGAACTGACCATGGCCCACAGGTTGAAAACCACTGATCTAGGTGGAGCACAATTGCGCATGCGCAATGTTTTTCATTGAATACACTCAAGGATCGAACAGCTGGATAAAATAAAATATAAATATAGTTTAATGTTCCCTACTACACTATTAACCGATAAATTTTTCCGTTTCAGCAAATTATTCCATACGCCTCACGAGAAAAATAAATTGTTCTCAAAGTCATTCTCCGACTATTAGCCTCCATCCTCACGATTGGCGAGTGAATTTGTGCATGAAACAAAGGATAATTGCTAATTTAAACGATTTACAACTTATTAATTTCTGGTACATAACTAACAACCCGATATTGTGTACAAATTCTGACTCAAATTAAAAAGCTATATAATTGAAATTAATTTGAATCAAATACCGAATAATATAAGAAGTGAAAAAAATACTATGGAGTTATTTACATTTTACGCAAATTCTGGATAAACAAGAGTTGGACTTTCCTAAACAAATGCAAACTTAAAATAAAATAACAGAATACAGAATTATGCATTTATACATATATAAATAAAAAAAGCATTAATATGACTCGCACATAGGGAATTCTAAATAACTTCAAGTTACCCGAGGGACTTTTAGATGATTCTGATTCTGAATTCAGGATGTCAGGCCGGATGGGACTACGATCACAGTGACTACGACTCGACGCTGAGCATGGATCAAAACTGGGTCTGCGGCAACGCCTCTATGGCAGCTAACTGGCAATCAGTCGGAGTTGCTGGAAATGTTGTTGGAACGCGCTTGTCCTCAATACAATGTCCGATCTGTAAGTGTACCTAGATGGATTCGGTTTTTAAGTTCTGAGTGAGTTCGTTTTTCGGTTCGCTGTAATCGGATATATGGGACCTGAAAATGGGTCATATAAATATATATATATATATATATATATATATATATATATATATATATATATATATATATATATATATATATATATATATATATATATATATATATGTATATATATATATATATATATATATATATATATATATATATATATATATATATATATATATATATATGTATGTGTGTGTATATATATATATATATATATATATATATATATATATATATATATATATATATATATATATATATATATATCTACATTTATATATATGTATATATAAATTATACATATAAAAATGGATGTATGTATGTATGTATGTGTGTGTGTATGTGTATGTTCCACATACACTCCGAACTGCACTGAGCAATTTCGTCCAAACTTGGTATACATATGACTTACTGTCTCAAAAAGAACACTGTGGGGGTAAGACATCACTGGCACCATAGGGGGGAGGTGTAGGAAGGGTTAGACATGTAAAAATAACTCAAAATGACTGATATTAGTCTCTAATCCATAGTTTTTGAGGTTGGTCATATGATTAGTAATACTCCTGAGGCCCTTTAAGTTGAAGTTCAGCCCTGATAGGAAGGGGTGAGAAGGTGTGAAGAGGGGGTGACATGTAAAAATAATTGAAAACAACAGATATTGTCTATACCACAGTTTTCGAGGTCGCTGAGATGAATAGTGACACTCCTGATGCTCTTTAAGTCCAAATTCAGCTCTGATAGGAGGTGGGGGTGACAAGGGGTGGGAAGGGAGTGATATGTAAAAATAACCCAAAGCAACAGATATTAGTGTCTAATCCATAGTTTTCAAGGTTGCTGAGATGAATAGTGACATTCCCAATGCCCTTTAAATGTAAGTTCATCCCCGATAGGAAGTGGGGGTGAGAAGGGGTAGGAAAGGGGTGGAATGTAAAAATAACCAAAATGACACATATTTGTGTCTAATCCATAGTTTTTGAGGTCGCTAAGATGCGTAGTGACTCTCCAGATGCCCTTTAAGTCCAAGTGAGGGTGAGAAGGGGTGGGAAGAGGGTGACATGTTAAAATAACTGAAAACAACAAGTATTAGTGTCTAATCCATAGTTTTCAAGCCTCCTGAGATGAATAGTGACACTCCCGATGCCCTTTAAGTCCAAGTTCAGCCCTGATAGGAAATAGTTGTAAGGAAGAGTGACATATAAAATGTCAAAAATGCTGAGCAATGTAACTGAAGCAACTATCTCAAAAGCAAAGGAGAGAGAGAGAGAGAGAGAGAGAGAGAGAGAGAGAGAGAGAGAGAGAGTTTATTGGTTGTAAATCAGAGTTTTCCCGGGCAGCACCGGGTTGGTTAGCTTTTATGTATATGTAAACAGTAAGTTATTAAGACCAAAAAATAGAAAAATAGGAAGCATGTAGCACTTTAGTGCATTTTCCTTTTCTTTTTTTTTTTGTCTTATGGACTTGAGATATGTGGTAGAGCTGGAGGAGAGGTCCCCTGAGCTCAAGGTCCAAAAGTATCTCCATTTCAAAGAATATCTCCTCTAAATAGTTCCATTGTGTTCAGTCTCCCTTTTTTGTGTTGGTGGCCAAATTCGTCTACTTGCTGAAAATTAGTCAAGAATTAATCTGTTTATGCAAGTGTATAAACTTCCATGAAAACGTCGCAGAGGGACAGGCAGGGAAGGATAATCAGAAGTATGTCTTTATCATGAGGATCATTGATCATAATAAACTCTACAAAGCATTTATTGTAGTACCATAGTTACTATGTATGAAAAGTATTTTTTGATAAATTAAGAAGAAAAATTAAATTCAATGTATTCAATAAAATGCAGACATTAATCAGGCCAGATCTTGAAGTTATACTGATTCGATGATTTATTTAAAAATATGTAAGTAGGGAAATTATTTGGCCACGGTAAGCTTTACAAAACACACACAATAAACTTACGTAATTTGCATTGTCCTTTACATTCCCTTACTTTGGCCGGCTGCTTCTCCGAGCACAGTGATCCGTCTACAACAAGTTCAATGTTGCCGCGCAGCTGCTGTGCTACTTGACTTTGGTCTTTTTCCAGTCGCATGGCACAGATAACCTCTCGGTACTGCACTCCGGAACCACAACTCTCGCTACAGGGACCCCACTCTCCTATGCTCCATCTGTAAATCAAACAGATGCAGTTTCAAATGAAAATTTATGATAACAGATACGGTTATACGTAAATAAATGATTTATGTCAGTCATAAACTCAATTATGTTAACTCTTCAGAAAAACCCTAATTGTTCTATATAGACCTTCCTCGGAGAGTTCCTTGAAAATTAGTGAGGCCGTGATTTAAGTGGGTTTTGGATGCGATCCCCACGTTATCGAGATCATACTGACATATTGGGCGAGATGAATGTCCATTTCACACCAGTATAAAATGAGCAATGAAACTGTTTCCCACTGTCAATGAATTTGGTACAATAATATTCAAGATCATGTAGACTGTTTAGTGGCGTTAAATTTAATGAGACCTTTCCTTGAGAATTATTAAACAAATTAGTGACGAAAGCCTGTTATTCATGTCCTTTCTTTGCCTCTAGTTTTACTGTATGCTCAATGTAGTAAAGACTAAATTCGTGGTTTGGAAGGTGTTCTGTGTTTCTTTTTCAAAATCCTTTAATTTTCGCCTTCATTTGCATCATCTCCCATCTTGACCGATGTTACAATTTAACTATTGGTCTTCTAACCATTCCTACTTTAATTAAAGAAAAGGTTAATTCGAATTTAGCGCTATTTTAAACCTGAAATTTTTCTGAAAAGTAAGAATTGCCACACTCAAAAAACTTATTTACTATTGAGTAGTAAATTATAACGAATAGGCCTCTTTACCTGGCCATGTTTGGATGGCTGATTAATTAGTGAGCAAATGCCAAATTTACTCCTTATTAGAACCTTTCTTTTCCATTGTGTGGTATTTTTCCTCAGCCGAAATGGAAAATCAATTTGTCCTAAAATTCTTATAGTGTTCCGAAGAACATTTGTAATCGGCAGTCCGAATAGGTTTTTAAATTCATGTGAGAGAACCTTTTCATTCATTATATTTTTAGGAGAACCACCATCAAAAATACAGCTATTGGCTTTCTTGAGCCAACATAAGAAGGGAATATAGGTCTGTAATTCGATTTGTCCCATATGCTAATTTCGTTACATTTGTATTTGACTTAAGCTCGAAGTTGATGTACCTGATTCCTCCTCCTTCCTGCTTTCAATTATGTAGGAAACATCCATTATCATTGCTAGATCTTGTTGGTACATTAAATATGTGGCACTTTTTGTATTCCTCTCTCTATCTCTCCCTTGTGACTGTGATCTAAGTCTGGATCTAAGTTTGCAGTCCCGGACGCTATGTCCTGTTTTTGTGGTAGATGCGGTAAGCGGGACCATGCAGTCACTTGCGCAGTGGCCTTTCCCTTGGCAATGGCAAAAAGTAATTGGCGAAGTTTTCTCTTGAGAGGTTACCAGTACCACTATTCTGGTTCCTAGCTGGTGTCATGGACTTAGCATGGCTGTTGTCTCCTTTCCTATCTTGTTCTTTGGTAATCAGGGGTCTATATAGACCATTTATTCCTTTACTGTTTCTTCCTATTATATTTCCTTCACTTCATATTAAATATATAGCACATCATCCTCCAACTTCCAAACATGGGTAGTTTTTCTCAGTTACCTTTGATGGTAAACTTCCCGAAAGCAGGGCTAAGTTCAATAGATTTTTACAATTTTCAACAGCTGTTACTTGTTGATCTGCTACCGTTGATGTCCAGCGTGTGGTGGAAACCAAATTTCCCCATTCATTTAACCACTTCTATAACTGTAGACCCATTCTCAGATAATTTCTGTTACCTGATTTCCAACTTTGTATTATCTTCGCCAAATTTATCACTGAGTCTGTCTCTCCAGCAGTTGAATAAATTTTCCTAAAGTATTGCTTTAAACACCCCATATCTAAATCTTCAATAAGCACTTGAGAGGATATCCAGACTAAATCATCCGTTGAAAGATCTAGAAGTTTTTCTACTTCACTCAGCTTTTCTGTATCATCTCCCATTATTGGCTTTAAGTGCTTGTCAACTAGTTCAGTTCACGTCTCTAAGTTAGAGACCCCATGAACCTCCTTCCTGGCCCAGGATTTAATTACACTAGGATTAAGTAATTATGTGGGTAACCATTGTAGTTGAAGGGCCTGTCATATTTAATCCTTCATTGAATGTACAGTCACTCAAAAATGTTTTGCAACATGTTCCAGAAGTTTTCGTTCACCTAACAGTAATTTGTTCTTTTGATATTTACAAGGAAATGTAATTTTCTTATTCGACTTTGGTTATTAATCATACGGTTAACAATATAAAAAAGAATGGTGAGTGAAAAATTCATATTACGAAAAATAACGAAACATTTTGAAAAATTTCACTTCAGATGACTGGGCAAAAGAGTCAAAGAAGAAACTATATTTCGAATCCAGATAAAAGCTTATTGACTAATAAAGTAATATTGAATAATCATCAATGAAATTATATATGAATAAAGAAAGAAAGAATTCAACCATTATTGTTGTCAAAAACAAAAAAAGAAACGAATCTCGTAACGTCGTATGTTATCGTGTGACTCCACATTTGGGCAGGAAAATTAAACTAAACTGTCTCGTCACTTGCACCGATAAGATGGGCAACAGACTTTGCATAAGACTAATGTCTCTATTGTAGATACTGCTCGGCAGCTTAGCATAAATAAAACAACCATGTATAGAGGAATAAAACAACAGAGAGAACGAGGAAATATGATAAATTCATTGTAAAAAGTGGAGGACGACCCCACTGTTGCACTACTGTTAATGATCTTCGGATGATCACTGAAGGAGCTCCGCCTAACTCCCCTGACAAGCCGGTGTTGCCATAAAGAGAGAACATTACGCTTTCCCTTCAAGATGCTGCTCAAACCATCCATAACAGGCTACATGAGACCAAGATATCATTTCATCATACTCCTACCAAGAAACACTTCATATCAGCGAAACACAAAGAATAGAGGCTAGGGTTTGCATTATAATATAATCCAGTGGCTGATGATTTCTGTAAGAATCATCTTTTGCAAAGAGGAGGAGACATTCTCCACTGATGAGCATGGTAGTCTTCTTCACTGCTGGCGTTTAGCATTAACTAAATTAATGTTGAACTTCTTGCTAATTTTAATTCCTTAGAAACTTAGATAATAAGAAATACAAAAATAGGCGTTATATATTTGGTTAACTTCATAAGAGGCATCAAAATGATAGGCCTAAGTAGCAAGGAAAGAAATGAGAAATTACACATGATAACGGCATTATATATATATATATATATATATATATATATATATATATATATATATATATATATATATATGTGTGTGTGTGTGTGTGTGTGTGTGTGTGTGTGTGTGTGTATATATATGTGTGTGTGTGTGTGCGCGCGCAATTATATTCTATGTATTACAAAAACAGACATGAAATCTGTTAGTTTAGTTCAGTATATTTTATATTAAGTTTCACTAGTTCACAATATACATAGGATTAGTCATTCAAAATTTGATTAATAATAATGTGCAAGCAAATCTTTACAAAAGTCGTATTTGTTGATGTTAATAAGACTAATAGTTCAACTTATAACAGTCGTAGGCCTATGTCTACAAAGTTCACACATATGAAGGAGACAAAACAACGATAGTGATGGCAGTTGGAGATGAAAATATTAAAATATAAGAACAGCGATGACCTCTGAAGTATTATAGTAACATCCTTTTTATTAAGTAAAGTATGACAACAGTAAGCAGTATCAGAAAAAGCCCTGTTTAAGAGAAACTGCAGGTAATTTCTCGGACCAACCACTATAGTGTTCAGTTGTTTCATGCGCTAACTGAGTTGCCAAATAGCGCCAGATGTCGTTGGAAAAGTTTTTGAAGTATGTTGCAAAAACATTTTTGAGTGATTGTACATCAGGTGAAAGACTCTTTAGTCAGGATTCTGCTTCTTAGCATCAATTCAAGTTTCAAGTTATCACTATAAGGGACATTAAAAAAAAATCAAGTAACAAAAATTTAAACAAGCAAAGAAATTAAATCACTCTAAAATAAATAAAAAAAAGAGAAAACAGAAATTGGATATCGTAAAAAAATAAACTAGTACAGTAAGTTCCAAAAGTGAAGCTACAAATTTCAAAATTGATCGTACTTCTTTAGAAACTCGTGGGGTTGCCAGTTAGTATATTTTATTCCAATTATCGGCATCCTCTTTATCTGATAATAAGTATCAGTGATTAACTGTAGAACCACAGAAGCTATTTCCCAAGTGAATGGTCAATGTTAGTTCAATAATTGTTTATTAAAAGAAAAAAAAAAATCCCCCAAAAAATAATTTCCCCAGTAGAAACATCTGCGGTTCTCAATAAAGATATCAGTGTTTCACCATTGACTGGCAGGAACTGAGTGCATAAGCATTGGCCTAATGTGATTTGTAAATTAACTTTCTACTTTTATAGTATCATATCGAGAGTTATTATGATTTCTTTTGATAAAGCACAAAGAAGTTTAGCATCTGATTGAATGAAATATAAATAAGACACAAGTTGGTGTAGAAAAAAAAAAACGAAATCCAAGTTATATGCGCGTTTAGCATGGCTACATGGTTAGTCCTATTTCAAAAATCAAGGAAATATATTTTCCAGCTTGTTATTTAATAAATTGAGTTGTTTGGATATCTAGATGGTTGTAAACATGATTTTCCATTAATAAGGCTTCATTATCAAGCCAGGGGAAATGGGAAAGTCTAGGCCTAAGTTAAGTCAGGGGAAGTGAGGAAGTCTAGACCTAAGTCAAGTCAGGAAAGTGAGGAAGTCTAGGCCTAAGCCAAGTCAGGGGAAGTGAGGAAGTCTGGGCTTAAGCCAAGTCAGGGGAAATGATGAAGTCTAGGCCTAAGTGAAGGCAGGGAAAGTGAGGAAGTCTAGACCTAAGCCAAGCCAGGAGAAGTAAGGAAGTCTAGTCTTAAGTCAAGTCAGGGGAAGTGAGGAAGTCTAGGCCTAAGCTAAGGCAGAGGAAGTGAGGAAGTCAGATAGATGAATTTTCAGTTGTTTTCAGTCAGCCTTGGTGGATCTTAGACTTGAATGATTTGGGAACACTTTTATTATTTGGAGAAGCCCTCTGTATTTGTAACAGTTCTGTATTTGTAACGGAAAACCTGTTTGCAATCAAGTTTACCCTTTCAATGGTGGTTACTTTCTGTCAGTTATTACAAACATAATGAAGGAGGGAACTGATTACCTGTTTATTCAAATATTACTGGCTTTCTGGGGTATTAGGTCAAAGTCACCCCCCAACCTAGTAGGACTCAGCTGGTGATTCATAGGTTGGGTAGATAATGTTACGTTTGTGTTGTGGGTCGAAACCGAAGCCAAAGCTGAAGTAGAGTCCTAATGGTCGGGTCCTAAAAGCTAAAATCAGAATTACCAACCACACCCAACTTCTCTGTTGAATCTAGGTGCATTCATGGTTGATTATGTTTAATGTTACGGAGATTTTCCCTTATATTCTATTGATACTTGCATGATTTTATGCATCTTTGCTAAAATAATTGATAATACACTATGATATTAAATGTTTGTTTCCACATTGCTCGAAATATACAACTGTAATGTTGGTAATCCTGCGTTGAACGAAAATTTCAGATTGTTTCGTTTCTGTAGTTTGAAGTAATTACTGTACTTTGAAATAATTACTATTACCGTATTTTTTTCTTATGACTGTTATAAATATCATAGATTTGATATTTGTGCATCATATGTTAGCTTTATTTTGCTTGATTGAGCTTTCAATGTAAAAAAAAATAAGTTTTTCAGCTACGCGTTGTACCTGCCAGTTAGGGAATTTCAAACGAAATTTTCTGAGATTTGTAGCTTCACTTTTGCAACTTACTGTACATAACACAACAAATAAGCCAATACTGGTTAGTAGATTTGTTAGTAATATGTAATAACAGAAAGAAATAAGAAGTTTTACGAGAATTTTCTCAGTTCCACTTCGACCTTGAGTGAGAGATATTAAGAGTTACGTACACACACCCACACACACACACATCGAGAATAGTAACACATTCCCTCGCCTGTCTATTACCTCTTACCTCTTTGTTGTACTCTCTCTGTCTCTCCATCATTTTACAGAACTTCGGGTGGAAGTGTGACTTCGTTACCAAACCATATCTAATATGACATCCTAACTAGGTCATAATTCACCATCACTGCTGTAGTCATTATACATTTCATCTTTCTTGCATTATTTATGCCCAACATTCTTTTCCCCCATTGAATCCACACTCAGACTCATGTAAACTGCTGACGTCACGTTGTTGCTCTCTTCTCCTAAACCAAACAATTGCAGAGCACGATTCACCTCTGTGGAACTGGCTGCTGTGGTTTTTTTATGCCGCCTTCTAGTCAGCATCCCCGATTGATCACGCTCGAACAAGCTCTCTGTTTTCCAGTCATGTGGTTTTATGAGTTCTATAATGGTTTCACTGTAACACACAAATATTATATATATATATATATATATATATATATATATATATATATATATATATATATATATATATATATATATATTATGAAATTTTATCACACCGTGATTTATATACAATCATGAAGCTACAAATGATTGATGGCTCAATGGTTTACGTCAACTGGAGTCGCTGAATAGGCTTTATCGAAGGGTTCGTGTCCCCACGATTCCAATTCATTTATCATTATATAAATTCCCCTTCAGCGACAATTCTCCAACGGAGATATACCGAGGTAAAACGTGAATTTCGATATTAAGCGACATTTGTTGTAGTATTCATATATATATATTGTATATATATATATATATATATATATATATATATATATATATATATATATATATATATATATATATATATATATATATATATATATATATATATATATATATATATATATATATATATATATATATATATATATATATATATATATATATATATATATATATATATATATATATATATATATATATATATATATATATATATATATGTATCATATACATACATACACACACACAGTAATCCCTCAATTATCCATCATCTGAAACTTGACACCTGGGCCGGGGGTCAAGGTCCCAGAGATGTAGTACATAAATTTCAAAAATGTTTCAAAATTGCTCTCTGATAGTTAACAATGCTATGCAGACTTAGGAAAATGTTGGTAACACTGTTTATACTCAAACAGACAGAAAGGGTTTTGGGGGGAGGGGGAGGCCTGGAGAAGTTTCAAGGGAAGGGGGACTTGGATGGCTTGGAGCCATGGGAGAGGAGGGGCAGTAAGACTGCGTAGAAAAACTCTGAGAAGGGGTTGTTTTGGAAAGTGGGTGGAACTGGGGAGCAGTTTCTCTGGCTGGATGGGTGACGAGGGCTATATACAAATTTGACTTGCCAGGGGTTGTTTAGTGTTGTGGCGCTTATGATTTTTTGTTTATATTTTACGCTATTCTGATTTATATTTTTACTGTATTTTCTCATTTTTAGTTTTCTGTAAAAGAAATCTATTGTGCTGGTTCTGTCTGTCTTCTGCAACTTTTTCTGCCAACACTTTATGTTTGCCCTCAGATCTTAAAAACTACTAAGGCTAGAGGGCTGCAAATTGGTATAGTGATCATCCTCCCTCCAATCATCAAGCACACCAAATTGCAGCCCTCTAGCCTCGGTAGTTTTTATTTCATTTAAGGTTAAAGTTAGCCATAATCATGCTTCTGGCAACGATGTAGGATAGGCCACCACCTCCAGGCTGTAGTTCAAGTTTCATGGGCCACGGCTCATACAGCATCATACCGAGACACAGAAAGATAGATCTATTTTCGGTGGCTTTGACTATATGCCATAGTGGCTGTACAGAATACAGAAAGCTCGATTGCATCGAAGAACTTTCGGTGCATTTTTTATTTGTTTATTTTTTATAACCCAAAAGATAAACGCAATCCCCTGCATAAGGTATGAGAGAGAGACAGAGAAAAAGAGAGAGAGAGAACAACAACTAAGATGAATTATCAACATTGATAGAATATTTTTTTGTGTGCTGTTATAATATGTGTGATAATCATACTTAGAGTCAATTAAACAAATAATGAAATACTGTAAAGTAAACCAAGCAGAGCAAAAAGGAAAATTGGTAAACATGATACAAAACTAAGAAGCACACACACGAATGCACACATTATGTAGAGATGGTAACATCAACATTGATGAAATGCCACATGTAAATGTAAACACATACAGGCACACAAGTAAAACTTTCGTGATATTATGAAGTTAAGTGAAAAATCATTAATTCCAGTAAAACACAAAATGATCAACTACATTTTATTAGTTTGCTTAAAGTGAATATGCTTTGAACAGTCATCATCATGAAATGCCATATGCACCAAAGATGTAAACACAGGGTGTTGTAATGTAATACAAAAACACAGTTTGTGCATTACAAACTGAACAAATCTCATTTTTGGTAGACTGTACTAAGCTAAGCTTTCAGAAAAGATTACCGAAGTTATGGCTACGTAACAATTCATAACAGTCTCTTATAATTAACAACTACTTACCAAAGAACTGATATAAACAACATCAAGTATGACATAAACAAAAAATCGGGAAACAGCTGTTTTGTTATTTTACGAGATTTTACTTTAATATAAAGTATGTTAGCTTACCTTTGTGTACCTACCTTACAATTAGGTACAAAATAAAAATAATAATTCCAGTAAAACATTCGTTTCTTTCAGCAACTGAAAAATGATTCTCTTAATTCTTTTGCTAGTAGTAGGCTAAATCAGCTGATTCTGAGAATGTAAACATTATTCATTGCAAATGGCATCGATTGGTTTTCTTATACATATCACGATGATGATATAACATAATGATAATACAGTATAAGTGGATTCATTAAGTCAAATATCAGTTTCATTACCATTACCTTTATTTTAAATACAGCTGTAATAGTCTATTTCACTAATGCAAATGGATACTGTGAGTGTAACACCTACCCAAGGTCAATAGTTTGCACATACACAGTTTGTATCTTGTGTATAGTATTACAATATGGTAACAAGTGATAAGAAAATTGCTGTATAAAAATACATTAATGGTCACAAAACCATGGTAAGCTGTGGGTAAACACAGACAGGATACCTACATGCTGAATTGTGTCATTTACATGTGAGAGAAAAAGAAGGGGTAATACTTTTCCAGAGTGTATTTATGCAGTATATTTTGTTACAAATATAGGACAAAGGTAGATAATTGCTATTTGCATAAAGTTTCAAGTTTAAAGTGTGATTGTTGTTGTTTATAAGCATATTGAATGTCTATAGTTATGTGGTATAGACGAGGTTAGGTGAGGAAACGGTTCGGATCCCACAATAAGATGTAGGTCCCGTTGCTAGGTAACTAGTTGGTTCATAGCCACGTAAAATAAATCTAATCCTTCAGGCCAGCCCTAGGAGAGCTGTTAATCAGCTCAGTGGTCTGGTTAAACTAAGATGTACTTAACTTAGGTGAGGAAAGGTATGGTGTTTCCTTTAAACACCCCTGGATTACTTACCCATATCTGAATTTCGCCGTTATCTGAGAGGCCTTTGGCTGTACTAATCCAGATAATGGAAGGATTACTTATGTGTATATATATATATATATATATATATATATATATATATATATATATATATATATATATATATATATATATATATATTAATCTAAATTCTACTTTATATCCACTTCACTATTCCTTAGGAATATCTTACACCCAAACGGTAATTATAATGGATAAGTACTTAACCCCTATCAAGATTCTAACTGATAGCCAGTTGGCCTAAGTCACTTTTATTGTTTCTAAACCGTGCATCGGCTCGAATCCTGTCAAGGATGAAACGCTTATCCCATCGGCGTGCATTATTCCTAAGGTATAGTGAACGGGGTAATATATGACATTTGTGAGTTGATATTCGTGAATGTAAGAAAGTCGGAGTGTATATGTATAACAAATACACAAACACACACACCCATATATATATAAATATATATATATATATATATATTATATATATATATATATATATATATATATATATATATATATATATATATATATATATATAAATAAAATGAAGACAGGAGCAGACACTCAAATAACAGGCAAATTGGAGTAACAGAAAGGCGTTCTTTCTTCTTTATCCATTTATTATTACGCCGACGTTTCGTATCTCTTGATACATCTTCCAGGCTGAAAAAGCGATGAACTTAAACAGTACTGTGTATTAACACTAAAAGGTATGCATATTATATACTTAACACCATGTTAAAAGACAATTAAAAAGAAAAAAAAGGACAACCTGAAAAACACTTAAAAGATATTTAAAAAGTATTTAAAAGGAACAGAACAGCAGAAGAAGGCCAGGGCCAATACAAAAAAAAAAAAAAGACACCTACCCACACCGGTAGTGTAAAGCAAACTGACACAGACAAGCAATGCAAGGAGGGGAGAGAGGAGGGGGGGGGGAGTATAAACAAAGAGGTTACAGCAGGTAGTTAAGCGATGAACAGCTGGGTGGAAGTTGATAGGTGATTAAGGGCAGGGACAGTTAATTTAATCATAATGGATTCAAGTGTGGTTAATTCTTCTACGTATCGGTTCTCCCCACAATACTAAAATCCTTAGCATCTACATGTGTCTTACAAATTTTGCTGTGATTTGTGGACTGCTCGGGATTGGATGATCGACAGCCTGTTCTAAAACTAACTCCTTGATGAGAGGAGATTCGGACTTTTAGCAGCCTCCCGGTACAACCGATGTCAGTGCCAAGATCACATCTACGACAATTATATTCATAAATCACACCGAAAGTAAACAAGGGGCTAATCCTGTCCTTGACATGGACAAGAGATGCAATGGTTCGTGGGTTTATTGGGATTAACTTGAGATTGAGAGCGGGCAATTGTCCGTTGAATAGCCTGATACATTTTTTCCGAAATCTATTGTCATGTAAAAAGAAATCTTGCATCCAAACATAATTTACAAGCACTATGGATTAAAAGGTGGGGGTTAAGTTTCAAATTAAGCAATTTGTCTAGAGCTCTATGGACAATCACTGATGGGTAGTAATTATTCTTAAAATAATCTTTGAGGATATCACCTCAGCATGAAATGCGGACCAACTTGAGGTCAGGTTAATGGCTCTATGAAGGAGAGTGGTCAAGGAATTAATTTTAAAATTGTAAAAACATGAGCTATAAAAATTCGTTCCAAGGCCAGTAGAAGCGTTCTTCCTATAAATACCTGTATGGAAGCCAATTTCATCCTTAGTTATCTTTACGTCCAGGAAGGGGAGAGAATTATCGGTTTCAATGTCAATGGTAAATTTAATGTTCTGGTGCTGCGCATTTAAATATGCCAAAAATGCGTCGGCATGGTAGTCAATTCTAAAAAGGGCAAATGTATCATCAATGCAACGTTTATAAAAGAGTGGACGGAAATCAGAAGGACATTCATCGATAGCTAGCTCCTCCAGGGAGTTCATAAAGATGTTGGCAAATGTCGGTCCCAAAGGATTGCCCATTGCCATCCCCTCTATTTGTTTAAAAACAGTACCATTAAAAATGAAGGCTGTTTCCGGCACAGCCAATTCTAGAAGTGATTTAAACTGAGTTTTGCTAAATTGATTAAAATAGGAATTATCAGTAGTAAATAACTTTTTAAAATGATGTCTGTAGTCTCAGCTACAGGAACATTTGTGAACAGCGATTCTACGTCAAAACTAACCATGAATAAATCTGGGTCTTGCTTAATGACTTCGTCTTTGAAGGTGGTCGAATTAGTCAAAGTGTACTTATTATTGGTAAGGGGCTGAAGAAATGGGACAAGGAACTTGGCTATTTTATAGCTGGAAGTATTAATGGAGGAAAGAATGCGTCTAAGGGGAATTCCGTCCTTGTGTATTTTGGGTAGTCCAAACATAACTCCGTATGTACGTAGATCCAGTTACCAGGAGGTCCCGATAAGTATTGTCATCTATTGTTTTTTTGTTTTTTTTTAAGTGTTCTAAGGAATCTGTTAATTTTGTCTTCTGGTTTGGTAATGTTGTAAAGGTCAGGTTCGTCCAACTTTAGTAAATTTCGACGTGGCTCATAAAATGTCGTTCATTTTCTGTATGTAGCTGGACCTATCAAGAATTACTGTTTTAACCTTTGCCCTTGTCTGGACGAGTGATGATTATATTTTTGTCTTTTGCTACGTCTCTAAGAATATCGTGGTCTTTTTTGGTAAAGAAAGGGGCCCATCTAGGTTTAAGATTGTTGGAGGTATTGTGGGCAAGGGCTGAAAATTGCGATCTCAAAAATTCTACATTGTCACAGAAAGGAAGTCTAATTATCCTCTGAAAGAGCATTTCCAGTGGTAGAAAGAAGTGTTGGTAGTTTGGTCGGTAGTTCGCATTTTTGGCACATTTAAATGCGCAGCACCAGAACATTAAATTTACCATTGAGATTGAAGCCCATAATTCTCTCCCCTTCCTGGACGTAAAGATAACTAAGGATGAAACTGGCTTCCATACAGGTTTTTATAGGAAGAACACTTCTACTGGCCTTGGAACGAATTTTTGTAGATCGTGTTTTTACAATTTTAAAATGAATTCCTTGACCACTCTCCTTCATAGAGCCATTAACCTGACCTCAAGTTGGTCCGCATTTCATGCTGAGGTGATATCCTCAATGATTATTTTAAGAATAATTACTACCCATCAGTGATTGTCCATAGAGCTCTAGACAAATTGCTTAATTTGAAACTTAACCCCCCACCTTTAATCCATAGTGCCCCCAAATTATGTTTGGATGCAAGATTTCCTTTTTTACATGACAATAGATTTCGGAAAAAATGTATCAGGCTATTCAACGGACAATTGCCCGCTCTCAATCTCAAGTTAATCCCAATAAACCCACGAACCATTGCATCTCTTGTCCATGTCAAGGACAGGATTAGGGCCTTGTTTACTTTCGGTGATTTATGAATATAATTGTCGTAGATGTGATCTTGGCACTGACATCGGTTGTACCGGGAGGCTGCTAAAAGTCCGAATCTCCTCTCATCAAGGAGTTAGTTTTAGAACAGGCTGTCGATCATCCAATCCCGAGCAGTCCACAAATCACAGCAAAATTTGTAAGACACATGTAGATGCTAAGGATTTTAGTATTGTGGGGAGAACCGATACGTAGAAGAATTAACCACACTTGAATCCATTATGATTAAATTAACTGTCCCTGCCCTTAATCACCAATCAACTTCCACCCAGCTGTTCATCGCTTAACTACCTGCTGTAACCTCTTTGTTTATACTCCCCCCCCCCCCTCTCCCCTCCTTGCATTGCTTGTCTGTGTCAGTTTGCTTTACACTACCGGTGTGGGTAGGTGTCTTTTTTTTTTTTTTTTTTTGTATTGGCCCTGGCCTTCTTCTGCTGTTCTGTTCCTTTTTAAATACTTTTTTAAATATCTTTTAAGTGTTTTTCAGGTTGTCCTTTTTTTTCTTTTTAATTGTCTTTTAACATGGTGTTAAGTATATAATATGCATACCTTTTAGTGTTAATACACAGTACTGTTTAAGTTCATCGCTTTTTTTCAGCCTGGAAGATGTATCAAGAGATACGAAACGTCAGCGTAATAATAAATGGATAAAGAAGAAAGAAATGTTTTCTGTTACCCAATTTGCCTATATATATAGAGTATATATATATATATATATATATATATATATATATAAATATATATATATATATATATATATGTATATATATATATATATATAGTTATATATATATATATATATATATATATATATATTATATATTCGTGACTATAAGAAATTCAGAGTGTATGTGTATGACATATATATATATATATATATATATATATATATATATATATATATATATATATATATATATATATATATATACTATAAGAAATTCAGAGTGTATGTGTATGACATATATATATATATATATATATATATATATATATATATATATATATATATATATATATATATATATATATATATATATATATATATATATATATATATATATATATATATATATATATATATATATATATATATATGCGTATATATGTGTGTGTGTAGTTGTCATGCATATACACTCTGACTTTCTTATATTCACGAATATCAACTCACAAATGTCGTATATTACCCAATTCACTATACCTTAGAAATAATGCACGGCGAGGGGATAAGCGTTTCATCCTCGACAAGTTTCTAGCCGATGCACGGTTTAGAAACAATAAAAGTGACTTTGGGCGACTGGCTATCTGTTAGAATCTTGAAAGGGATTAAGTACTTATTCATTATAATCACTGTTTGGGTGTAAGTTATTCCTAAGGAATCGTGAACTGGATGTAAAGTAGGATTTGTGGATTAATATTCGTATGTATACATATTAGATAAAGTTAAAGTCCTCCGTATATATATATATATATATATATATATATATATATATATATATATATATATATATATATATATATATATATACACACACATAAGTATTCCTTCCCTTGTCAGGATTAGTAAAGCCAAATGCCTGTCGGATAATGGCGAAATCCACAGAAGATTGAGTAAAAAATCTAGGGGTGTTAAAAAAAAAAATATATATATATATATGTATATATATATGTATGTATGTATGTATGTATGTATGTATGTATGTATGTATGTATGTATATGTCCGAGTGTGTGTATGTCTCACTAATAATTCTATATCAACATTATTACAATTTTATATGTGCAAATTTAAAAATAAAAGTAAGAAATCGAACTATTTTAAGTTTTTAAAACTAATACTACAAAAATATTTAGCTAAAACCGTTTATCTATATCTGATTAATACACTACCAGCGTAAGTGCTGAGGAAGTTAACCAGACAGTGTCTAGGGGTAACAGAAGATAATGGAATTTCCAGATGAAATATCCGTTAATGCGTAGCAGTGGTGGATGGGCAAGCATTTCTGAAGTGTAACAAAACTGTAGAAAACAGGACCTGTAGAGATGTTGTGATAATGATAGAATTTATAGCGACGCTCACAATAGTAATGAATCAAGCTGGCAGGCAGTAAATCCAAAACTACCTAGATCAGCCTAAAAAGCGCTGCATTAGAGATGAGAAATAAAATACTAGCGTGCAGACTGGAAATATTCACAAGTTCGTAGGTTTTTTAAATAAAGAAATTAAACTATTCAGTGGAAAGAGGAGTAACTGAGTGTAAAAAAACTAGAAACACGTATTCCTGAAAGGATAATGAATATATACACTTTCTGCTTTTGACACTTCCTTAGCTAACCACTGATAACGGAACTTACAATTTTGCGAGGAGACAATTGGTCCTTTTCTTCAGTAATCAGTGCAAAGCCTGCCTGAAACTGCTAGGTTATTCATTTGACTACCCATAAGCACACACCGCCCACTCATACTAAACCATCAGAGGACATTCACCGTGAGACAGGGTTACAGTAAAAATGGAAATCATTGATGGTTTTTAAAATCTGCGAAAGATTAGTCCATAGGAAAATGCGAATATTATTAAAGGGCTATGACTGAAAGCCGAGGGTTGAGTGTGAGGTGAGGGAGTTTGAGGTTATCAGCTCCTAACGACGGCCGAAATGCTTTGAGTTTTTGCTGTATCACCATTTTTTTCATTAGGAGTGTCTCCATTCCATAGAGAAACTCCTATGATCTTCCATTCTCTTTCAAGGGTATATCGATCAAACATTTATTACCAGGGACATGATATGTGTGGTACCATATCAAAAGTGAACTTATCTCAGTATTAGGGCAGAGATGCCTACTTCATGATATAACATTAAATATGCTGACAAGGGTCATTGCCGTGGCAGAATTTACACACCAAAGAAGTTCAAAGGAAGTATGCGTAAAAAAAAATCCCATTCACAGTTAGGTAATTTTTCTGAAATCAGTGACTTGCAGGAAGTTTAAATAATGTGGTCTCTGCTTTATTTCCTCTATACGGTAACTACACGATATCCTTATCATCCCCACCCTCAGAATGACTAACAAAGGGAATTCTATCTCGTGATCACTGTTCTTGGTTAGGACATAATCTGTCTCTGGAAGTACTGATGCAGTTATTTTGCAGTGCCTCTAGTATTGAAGCTTGTATCAGGTATTGTCCAGTCTTGCTGCATTGGCATGAAGGAAATGGAATCAAGATCATAATTTCTACAAAACAAAAGCATAGCTTTTCTTTTTAGAACAAGACGAGCTTTTCTTGTTTTTTTTTCAGGTAAAAGTAGTTGCACATATGACTAAAAGATTGCAGTTCTGATAAAAGGTATTCTATGGCCAAAAGACAGGACTATAATCATTACCAGTTTCTAATTCACTGTCCATATCACGTAGCAGAAGTAGGAAATCCCTGGATCCTTTAGTAAAGACAGCAATTAACCATAAAAGACTACATATGTAAGAACAGCAACTTCAGTTCCCCTCTCCAGTTGGACTGTTTCAAGTCACACCATGAAGCTTTGGACATAGTTTAAAGATATATTTTCAGTGAATAGTTTTCTGATTAAAAAATTCCCATATTAAGTTTTTGGTAGAACAATCTATTGTCTTGCCCAGAATGCACTTTATTTAATGATTCAAAAGATAAACACTTTCATCAAGAAAAGAATTCCCTTGTGACTTGCTCAAGTCTTATGAATGATATAGTAATACACCAGATTATACAGAAAGATAAAGGTTGTGTACTAAACTTTCATTAGGTCTTTTCTCTGTTTATTATTTTCATATTCAGTGATCAAAAATACTTGGAAAGAAATTGGTTGTTTCATTAATAAAATGACCAATATGGGGGGGAGGGGGGAAATGATTACGTTTGGTCAACTCTGGAACGCTGGAGAATGGGTAAAACAGACCTATGGGCACGGGAGAGTTGCTATGATTTCAAAGTTTATGCAGTAGCATTTCTGGTTTCAGTCCTAAGCCTTCTGTGTCTATGTGGATAGTGTTCTAATTCCCAAAGAGGAAGTTCGTCACTATCACCCATTTGCACATAAGATATATTTACATAGTACCAGTGCCTTTGGTGGGTAGAATTGGATATTTCTGCTCACTACTGGTATGGAAAGTAGAGGGTAACGCCGTAGATATTTGTACAGTTGGCCTTCTATGATTCATTGTATGTAAAGTATTGTATTTGGTTCCATTGCTTTGAAGTCCTCTGAATGAGTGGATATTGTTTTGGCCCTGAATGTCACAGTTTGGAGGAGGTTTGTCTTTATGTTCTATTTGCAGATGATTTTGCTTTGTTATATGATCCCAAAGTACTGTATATACATAGGTAGTTCGTCCTACTCCTTTTATTTCTGTGTTGTATCGGCATAATATTAACTGTCATATCAAAGATGAGCAGCTCAAATCCCCCAAAGATTTTAATTTCCTTTATCACCTGCTTTAAGGTGAAATTATGCTTTACGAAGATACCTTTGGTGTGGAGAATTGACTGTCTACTTATGGCTTGTGGGGCAGTGAGTTGGCAAAACCATAGATATGGGTATATTAGGCCAGCTGACATTTCAGTTTATACGCAGTACCATATCTGGTTCCTCTTCTTTTATTCCTCCTTCATTGTGTGGATGTACTAATTGGCAGGCAAATCACAGAATGACAGTTCAAAAGGTATTTGCAGCTAAAAAACTGATACTGCTGGTGAGGCGGGGAGTATGTAATACCATAGAAAGCGTACAGGTCTCTTACATTTCCAAAGAATAAGTAATTGTACATCTGGTATAATTTCTTTTATACACAATGTACTTTGTGAATATATTGTTGGCCTAGACAATCACTGGATAACAGTATGAATTCCAAACAAGAGGTTTTATCTTTATCAATCATTTGCAGGTGAGGTTTCATGTTTATAATGTATATTTTAACTCAGTGACTAGGGGAGGGGTGTGGGGGCAATCAATGAATATGTCTCCTGCCTGTAATTGGGGCAGGGAGTAAATAAAACCATAGACTTGGGCACAATATGGTCACTATGATTACAAAGCATTTGTAGAAGCATATCTCCTTCCACTGCTTTTATGAATGCTGTAACTGGATCGATATAGTTTTGGCCTAGCAAATCACTGATCTGTAGGTAAGAATTTATGCATATGATTTAGACTTCACTCTCATTAATTGAGGCAGGGACTGCATAAAACCATAGATTAGGGTATATTGGCGATGCTGTTATAGCAAAGTATGTGCTGTAGCATATCTGGTTCCCCACTTTTTATTCCCTGTGTTGAGATTTTACATTAATCGCCTTGCCGGTCACAGATTGGCTGAACAAGCCTCCCCAACAAGGAGGCTTGTCTTTATCATATGTTTGTTGGTGAGATAGCCCCATTTAAAAGTATATTTCACCTTAATTTATTTGTGGTAGCAAGCTGAACATATATACTCACTGCAGGTGGAGTAGGGATTTGGAATAATCACAGCTTTTGGTACTGTGGGGAAGCTTTACCCTCAAATTATATGCAAAAACATATTTGGTTCCACTCCCTTATTTTCCTTAGTGGAAAATCAAGTGTCAGCAGTCCAAATCACCAAAAGGAGGTTTGCTTCTATCTTCTATATGCATGTGAAATTACCTGCTTATAATGCACACTGTACACTTCCCCTCAATGCCTTACAAGATTTAAATATGTTTACTCACAGTAAGTGATGTTGGTAGAGGATAAATCCTTAGATTTTGGCACACATTAGCAGCTATTATACCAAAATATATGAAGTAGCGTATCTGGGCCCATACCTCTTATACCCTCTCTCATAAGTGGATGTTATGCTGGCACTGTCAATCACAGATCAGCAGGTCAGATCCCAAAGGTGTTTTTCTTTATCTGTTTGCTGGTGAAACTGACTGCTCACGATGCTTACCTCACCCCAGTGCCTTACTAAAGAACAACTGAATATGTCCATTCATTGTTTATGGGGTTTGGTATGGGTAAAAACACAGGTACATTAGGGGTGCTATGATTCTAAACAATATGCAGTATTTTCCCCTAGTAAATAACAGATCAGAGGCTCAAATCCCCAAAGAGATGGTTTGCCTTTATCATCTACTTACAGATGAAACTGCCCATTTATATGTAGACCTTCCCAGTGTCATGTGGGGTATAGTAAGAGGAAAAAAGGATATGGGTATAAAAAAAATCTAAAAAATAATTTTTTAACACGCTTTTATTAAAAATTCACTAAAACGTGAAAAACAAAATCTTTTGAGACACACCAGGATTTTCTTACAATTAATCATGTCTACTAAAATAAAAGTGTGGGTGCCAAACATGGAAAGAAGCTCTACAAGAAAAGAAATATATATTTTTTTTCATTTCTCGTAGTATATCCTTCCAGGCCCATGCTTTTATTTTTGTAGACGTGATTAATTGTAAAAAAATCTTGGTGTGTCTCAAAAGATTTATTTTTCACTTTTTAGTGCATTTTAATAAAAGCGTCTTTTAAAAATGCTTTTTTATATTTTTTTATTTTATACTTTTTAGTTTTGACAAAAATTGTAACCGATTTATGATTTTAGATAACCAAATTGATATCCAGTAGAGCCAAAGAAGGTTTGAAAAATCCGAAGAGTTATTTACCGAGTCAAAGAAGTTGTGAAAAATCCGAAGAGTTTCACACAAATCCTGAGATACTGGGAGAGGTCACTGTAGGGTCACTAGAGGTCACTGCTGACCTACTGGTCAAGTAAGGTTATAATGTAACCGGGACTGAGTAACCATACAAAATTTCAAGTCCATCGGACGAAGGGAACAGGTCGAAAATTGAGTCACAAGATTTGATGACAGACAGACACAGAAGTCAAGCTGAATAAAAGCATGTCACAATAGGTCCACAATGATTCTGAAGTATATACTGTAGGATATCTGGTTCCACTCCTTTCATACCCAATGTGGTTGATCAGATATGGTGTTAGCATGGCCATTCACAGGTGGCAGTACAAAGCGCTAAAGGGAATGTTTGATTTTATCAATCTGTGGGTGATAGTACCTGCATAAGTTGCATACTTCACTTCAGTGCCTTCAGTTAGGATTTGCATTGGTGATTTGTAATCACTGCTGGTGGGGGAGGTGATATAGGTACAGCAGGACAAATATGATTACAAAGTACCATACCTAGGCCCATTCCTTTTATTCCCTATGTGGGTAATCAGTGTTTACATTAATTTTCAGATGAGATTTCCTACTTATGAAGTAAAGTTTACCTGTGCGTATTTGGGGAGAAGAATTGAATATAACTATTTACTGCTTGCTGGGCAGGTGCCACTATTATTCAAAAGCATCTGGAGCAGAATCTTTGGTTCCATCTATTTGCGAATGAGTTTATATAATGCTACTCAGGCAAATCACAGGCTGCCTGTTCACATCCCCAAAAAAGGGTGTTTGTTTTTGTTTTTTTTATAATCTATTTACATGCAAGACTGCCTGCTTCTAAGTAAATTTCTGTCAATACTTTTGAGAAAAAGATTTGCTCTTATGTATACTTCACTTCAATGACTCTAGGAGGAGAACTAGATGTCTACTTACTGCTGGTAATGTAGGGATTTGGTAAACCCATAGGTATGGGCAAAGTAGGGATGCAATGATTCCAATGTATATGCAGTCGCAAATCTGGTTCCACTCATTTTATTCCCCATTAACTGAGTGGATATAGTTTTGGCCTAGAAAATCATGGGTTGGCAGTAGGTTTACTAAATGTCTGAAGGTGAGATTGCCTGCTTATAATGAAGATTGCGCCTCAGTCCCTATTCTAAGAAGAACCGAAAATGTTTACTCGCTGCTGGTGGGTCAAGAAATATATAAAACCACAGACATGGGTACAATAAGGCCATTGCTGTTCTAAGTTATAGGTAGCAGCATACCTGGTTCTTATCATTTTAGTGCTTATGTGTTGAATGGATATATGTTTGGCATGTCAAATCACTGATCGCCAATTCAAATTCTTAAAGAGAAGGTCAGTCTCTATCATATATTTACAAGTGAGAATGCCCGTTCATAATGTATACTTCACCTCAGTAGTTTACAGGATGAGAATTGAATTATGCCTACTCACTCCATGTGAGCAAAAAGTGGATAAAACCATAAGAGATGGGTGCAGTAGAACCACAACGATGCCAAAGTATATGTAGTAGCATATTTGGTTTCACTCCTTTTATTCCTCTGTTGGCCTTGCATATCATATCTTGGAAGTTCTATTCTCCTAAGAGGAGATTTGTCTTTTTCATATGTTTGCTGGTTAGAATGCCTCCTTATATTTGTTTGTCTTCTATATTTCACAGAATGAGAAGTGAATATGGCTACGCACTGCGGGTGAGGCCCAGACTGGGTAAAACCATATACAGTAGCCTATGTGTACTGTACATTAGGGATACTATGATTCCAAGGCATAAGCAGAATAGCTTTGTCTTTAACATCTATCTGCAGGTGAGACTACCTGTGTAGTACATACTCATTACCTCAGTTTGGAGGGGGGAAGAATTGTGTATGTCTACTGATTGTCAGAGGGGAGAGAGTAAAGTTTTAGATATGGGTACATTAAGGCTCCTGTGACTACAAAGAATATGCAGTAATTTCAGCTTATTGACTAACTGCTATCTTTGCTTAGCAATTTGACACAAATATTTAGCATTGCTATCTGAGATAAAGTGTGAATATTGTGAAGGTTTTATATCTTTGGAGAAGAACAGAATCTTAGTGTTGCCACTGGAGTTGGATGCTAGGATATCCTGATGTAGCCTTGGTAAGTATTAGCTAGCCTTTTCTTAGACTTCTGTAGACAATGTTGTAGTTCTTTATGCTATGCCACATCTTCAATTATCATGCATTATTGGAATATGCCAAGA
The DNA here is from genome assembly GCF_040412425.1 of Macrobrachium rosenbergii. Classification (NCBI taxonomy): domain Eukaryota; kingdom Metazoa; phylum Arthropoda; class Malacostraca; order Decapoda; family Palaemonidae; genus Macrobrachium; species Macrobrachium rosenbergii. The sequence continues at coordinate 94,221,347 of NC_089742.1, forward strand.
CTAGCTATGTTTAGAACTATACAAAATGGAGACTTACCTTAGTACTTCAAGGGAGTAAGTTAAGATGACCAACCCATAAAGAAGTCTGCTGCACAGTCGTAGAATTAAATTGCACCATGTTAGTAATGTTGCCTGAAGCATGTTTCCAAAACCATGCAGTAAACTCAACAGGTTATCGATAAAGGATCTATGGGTAGACACATGGTTGCTCTTGTTTAAATACAGCATTAACATTCAGTTGTTAATTAGGATGAGTGCCCTGATTTGTAGAAATTACAGTTGGAATCAAGTTGTAGCAAATAAAAGGAGGAGGGCCTCCAAAACAGTCTTATCAAATACACCTATATACCATGACTGTGTAAAATGGAGCAGTAATTTACATCAGAATCAAGGTCGAAGAGTCCAAATTGACTAACTAAGGATTAGATCTAAGAGAACAAAGAAAGGATGAAACCAGCACTCAGCAACAATTAGGAAATTATTGTGGCAAATACCCCATTCCTTTCTCCAAGGCTTAGTCCTTTCATCACATTTTCTCTTTTACCATTTCACTATTCCGGCCTTCATCCATCCTATCTAAGATCTTTTGTTTCTTTATTTTTAGCTTTTTCCATGTGAGCCAAAGTTTCTTACTTTTCAAACGTAATCGAATATCAACAGGCCTCCTTCCCTCTGAGAAACGCTTCATGTATAGGATTTAAGTAAGGATAATTAAATTCACTGTGCATGGTGTTACTATGGGATCATTCTGTCTACATCACTTGCAAATCCATCATAGAGTTAGATGATTTTTAGCCTTCATTTATACTCATTACTGAGGCTTCATCTAAGACTGAAACTTCTCACTTGAAGGATTTGAACAGATTAACGGCGGTGGGTGGGACTGGGGCAATATTAATGGTCATAAATATATGGAGTAAATGACAGTGAAAGTGACCATTCAGTGACTAAGAGTATGTGTCATCAAATTAAAATATTATCAAAGAAGAATAAGCATTAGACTATTTAACTGTCTGAGAAGCAAAAGTGCATTACTTTGGTAATGGTGTTTGAAAGAAGTTTTCACAACCATGCAGTAAACTCAACAGATTACTAAGAACTGGTCCATAGGTCGAAAACTGATTGTTTATTTTTAGCTATTAAATAGCGTACTACAATTACGAGGATTATTAGAGATCGAGGGTCATGGTTTGTAAAGCTCTCGGTGTAAACCAAACTCTAATAATTTTGATTTAATAATACTGTACCATGATATTTGAAGAAAAATAGCAAAGGAGTACCAAGATCCCAAATTATACAAGAAACAATTAGATCTAGGGGAACAAAGAAACGATGAAACTAACATAAAGTTGAAAAAATATTGATGAAGTTACTAATATGAATTAACTGTAGCAACTCACCAGTCTTGTGGCCCAGCCATTATTATCACATTCACTTTGTCTGCATTTCGCCTGAGGTGGCTTCCCTCTCGCCTATCATAGCCATCGACTGACATTTTATCTTTTCACTCTTGGTTTCTGCTCAGGCATGCTGAAGCTCTCAAAAATTCACACGTGTTAGGATCTTAACAGACACCTTCATACTGAAAAATACCTTTGGCAAGTACTGTCTGGGTCAACTTGACTTGATTTCACTTTGTAAAAACCATCCAGCATCACATTAAGGCCTTTCTGTTTTATGTTTAACCAGTCTAGCAACAACTACTCTGAGACATTTATAGCTATGTTAGGATACGATTAGGTTTCCGTTTGGATCACCTTCAAAAGCACGATGTCAAAAGAAGTATTAAATTGGCTAGCCGGGTCTGATTTTCTCTTATTCCCCTACTGTCATGTGTATACAGTTTCGTACAACGCTCTAGTTTCTAACCCCATATATTACCCAACTTCCTTCATTCTAAGCATCATTTTTAAAACATTATACACACATAAAACTAACATTTATTCCTACGTTCTCCGTTATTAAGTAAAATGTTCCTTATATATATATATATATATATATATATATATATATATATATATATATATATATATATATATATATATATATATATATATATATATATATATATATATATATAATATATATATATATATATTTGTGAATGTTTTATATTTGTTTGTCCTGTATAGAAATCTGAACCACTTGACAGACCCAGACAAAATTTTGCACACGGCCTCTATGTTACCCCAGAAAGGTTTATAACTCAAATAAATCCAAATCCCCTTCAATTTTTTACCAGAATTTACGTGAATTTTGATCACAGTTTATGAGAATTATTAATGTAAATGTTTATTGTCTCAATAAAACCAACATTGAAAACCTATATCGGTTTACAGGTGGTGTACAATCCTCGTCATGGAAAAAAGTAACAGACCAAATGCTTCGGTGATAGACATACCCCCTCATTAAAAAATTACTCACGGCGAAGTTACCAGCTTTCTTTTTAATGTTTAGTTTTAGCCAAACATATCTTAATCATACCTTGCCAATAAAATACAAATTCTTAAGTACACCGCGGTTTTACCATCGTCATATCTAACTACTTAATCCACAAAAATAAACTTTGTAGTTATGGGCACAACTTTCGAGATCAAGAAATAATTTATCGATGAGACGAAACAAACCCATCACCATCCACGCATGCGTATTAGCAGACTAAATGCTTCTGTGATAAAACTACCCCCTCATTAAAAAATTATTTGCGACAAAAATACCACATTTTTTTCAGTGTTCAGCTTAAGCCAAACATATCTTAATTATACCTTGCCAATAAAATACAAATTCTTAAGTACCTTGAGGTATTACCATCATCATATCTAGGTACTTAATCCACTAACAAAATCACCATTTATCGACAATTTCTATATTAGACCATTCAGACTTCGGCCTACACTTTCCCTCAGAAACGTCAAAAGAAACTGAAACGCGTTCGTTAACACGTACAGGAAACCAAAAACAGTTGCAGCTCTTTTTACGGTGTCTAAAATTACAATTGTTATAATAATTTAATATTTATATATAGTCAACGGACACTGTGTCTTAAGCAGCTGCTGGCTAACACTAATGTCAACATGTGAAATATATATATATATATATATATATATATATATATATATATATATATATATATATATATATATATATATATATATATATATATATATATATATATATATATATATATATATATATATATATATATATATATATATATATATATATATATACTGTATACATATATAACATAATCATGAAAATATGGAACGTGATGAATATAAAAATAAAGAAAAATCCACGAGGGAAAGAGAAACACTGGAGTGCTATGAGGCCTTTCGACTGGCATCCTTTACTTAGCAGACCGAAGAAATACAAAAGAAAGTTTACAAAGAAAGTTCATATAAACGACAGACGGGGATTACAAGGGAAAAAAATATGTACCTGGAATCCAACACAATTGAAGAATAAGTAGAACTGCCAAAACAGGGTTAAATATTTAAGAGGTTTTACAAAGGATTAGGATCAACTGTTCAGAAGCAGGGACAGGACAATTAAAAGATTATACAAGGGGGTGACTGACCACCAAAAAATTTTAGTACAACAAAATAATTCTCTTTTTTTATAAACAATAACAATTTTTGTAAGATGAACATTTTTACAAATAAAAAATTATATTAAACATACGAAAAGGTAACTAATTTGTAATTAAGCCAGTGATTTTATCTTTTAAGTCATTCTTGATCATTTTTATAATACAGGGGTCCAAATAATACTTGCCAGGACTAAGGTTAAAATTACAGCTGGAAGTAAGCTGTATAATAGTGGACCCCAGAAGATTTCTTGAAGAGAAGTCTTTTGATCTGGCAATCACTGAACTTTCAGTCCATTTTATCCTGTGAGAGTTTTCACTTAAATGAATGAATATAGCATTGGATGTTTGTCCAGTTTTGAATGAATACTTAATATGTACACCTAAATCTTTGCTAGATTGGCCAATATAAAAAGAGGGGCAGTCCATAAATGGAATTTTATATATAATATATGTTGTTGTTTTCTTTAGGGCTATTTTTTATTAACATTCCTTTTAGTGTGTTTTTATAGGAAAAAACGAGGTTGACATTAAAAGATTTTAACAATGATTTTATGTTTTCAAAACCACTAAAATAAGGCTAGCTAAGAATGTTCTTAGGAGTTTCTTTCTCCATGTTACTTTCACTATAAAACTTTTTGTGGATTTGTTTTGTCTCATCAATAAATTATTTCTTGATCTCAAAAGTTGTGCCCATAACTACAAATTTTTTTTTTTTGTGGATTAAGTAGTTAGATATGATGGTAAAACCACAGGGTACTTACAAATTTGTATTTTATTGGCAAGGATAACATAAATCTGTCCCTATTTTTCTTATGTATTCAATTTCTTGATCCAAAGACTGGGGACTAACAATGCGCAAAGCTCGTAAAAAATAGAAGAAAAAATTGATATTTTGATGTTAAGGTGATGGCCTGAATAAAAATGGACATAAGTTAAGTTGTTGGTTGGTTTCCTATAAATACTGAATTTGCATTGAAATAGTTCTCTGTCCATTAAAACATCTAAGAAAGGGAGTTAATTGTCTTTTATTAATTCTGAAGTAAACTTAATGGATGGTAACTGGTTATTCAAATTAGAGAGTAAATCATTTACATCAACACCAGCAGGCAAAACAGCTAAAATATCGCCAACATATCTATACCACTTTAAAGGAGTATAAATGATATTAGGTAAACATCGTTTTTCAAAGAATACAATATACAAGTTTGAGAGGAGTGTGCATAAAGGATGCCCATTGCCATATGAAATATTTGTTGGTAAAATTCACCATTGAACAACCCAGTGAGTGAAATAATATGACTTACAGGTAGAGGCAATTCATGATCGATTAGTTCATTACTAAGATGCTCTAAAATAGAATCTGTAGGGACTTTAGTAAAAGGAAAACAAACATGAGAACTAACGAATCTATCAGTGGGGGAAAAAGTGATTTTGTTTAATTTATCAACTAAATTTAGACAATTATATACGTGAGAATCGGAGATAGTTCCAAATAACGGGGACAAGAGCTTGGTAATATATTTCGAAATTTTATATGATATTGAGCCAACAGTAATGATAATAGGCCGTATAGGATTATTTTCTTTGTGTGTTTTTACTAATCCATACAAGTAAGGTAACGAGGAAAATTTTACTGACAACTGACCTATTAGTTCTTTTTATCTTTAAGGATTTTTTCACTGTGCTATTGAATTGCAAATTAGTTACTTTATATATATTTTCTATGTATTCGCATGTTTAATATAATTTTTTTATTTGTAAAAATGCTCATCTTGCAAAAATTTTTATTGTTTATAAAAAAAAGAGAATCATTTTGTTGTACTAACATTTTTTGGTGGTTAGTCGCCCTTTGTATAATCTTTTAATTGTCCTGTCCCTGCTTCTGAACGGTTGATCCTAATCCTTTGTAAAACTTCTCAAA